>NC_022015.1:78175367-78208309 GCF_000317375.1 Microtus ochrogaster | reverse complement strand
AGATAGATAGATAGATAGATAGATAGATAGATAGATAGATAGATAGATAGATAGATAGATAGATAGATAGATAGATAGATAAGCAGACAGACAGACAGATAGATAGAAAGATAGGCAGACAGAGCAAGAGTGAGCCCTGATGGTGGACCTCTTAAAGTGTGCATATGTCACATTTGGCAGCTGATGATGACATGGCTATTGGCTTTGAGTCCTGGAAGGCAGGCTGGAAGAGTACCTGTCAAAATGAGGTGTCCACTTAACTCTTTAGGGTAAAGGAAAGGATCTCACATTCTATAGCCTATCTTCCTTCTCCATGTACAAGTGAAATCTGTCAAAGGACTTAACCTTTATCATTATTGCGCCTGCCTCCATGCCAGGCACTGCCATTCAGGAATTCTGCCTACTGGTATCTTTTCCTTGTGACAGAGTGCTAAACAGTGATTTATTGCTTGAATACACATTGCCTTCATGGAAGTGATTTGTTTAAAACAACAGTAAAGAGCTAAATAAATTATTCATTCCATGCTAATTCTTCACTTTTATGTGCTGTAGTAAGCGTCAAAATAAGCAGCCTGTAGGGCATTTTATTTTTGCCACATTAATCTTGGACAGTTTTAAAAAAAAAGACAGAAAAGAACAAAAAACAAAAAGGAGAAAAAAGAAAAATGTCCCATTTTCCAGAAAATAGATTTCTTTTTACCCTACAGCCTCCTGCAGAGGTAGAGTGTTCTAGCAGATCTACCTGCTTCATCTGCCCCCACTCACTTTGTGAGTCATGTACTGAAGCCATCTGACTGGGGACAAGTAACCTTACTGCTCCTGTTCAACAAGAAGAACCTGCTCTTACTCCTCACAATTTTCTTTCACTGTGTCAAAGCCGCTGTCACAGGTCCAGGAAGCAAGTGAGTTCTTTCCTGGGAGATCTACATTTCCAGGAGTGGACAGAATGTGGGGTTTGTAAATTTCACTGATGTTGATTTAGAATTGAAGGCTTATAAAGTGTGAAAAGCAGTGGTGACATTCTCTGCTTCTGTAGCTGATTTCCAGTGCGGCTTGGAGGTGCCCTTTATTCCTTGCCTCTGTTGACCCTCCTTCAGGGAAGCATTGTCCTTCTGTGTTTGAGCCAGAGACCTAGGGGCAATATTCAATGCATGAAATCCCATGTTAACAGAGGAGCAAATAGATGACTGCGTGGTGAATTCTCAGCAGGCTTCACACCTTTTTTTTCTAAATAGAACTCCTCCATAATTTGTGGGCTGTGCCCTGTCACATCTACAGAGGCCACAGAGAATGCAACCCAGAGATATGCCCCTATCAAGGTCTTAGAACTCATTACTCAGCCCATTGTCTACTTCCAGATCAGAAATCAAGAAAATCTAGGTTTAAATATGTACCAGATGAGCCCCAAACCCTTCTCCATCTCTATATTAAACCCCTTAACCCAGATTCATAGATTATGGAGTGGATCTGAAGATAAATTGTGAGTAAAGTTTTCTGATTGCTGAAAGGCATAAATTTCAGCTGAAAGGGCCCAACAATCTGGACAGAGCTCAATGCACATTTACCCTGGTACTGTTTTCCTTTCTCCCTGTTTCCTTGGTGCTGAAGACTTGCACAGTCTCGAAGTCGTTCGTGTTATAACTGTGCCCTGGGAATCCGCCTGGCTAGAATGTGTTAGGAGAACAGGTATCCATTTCATTTGCGTTCCTGATAGCATCTAGCAGAATGAAGAGCACTGTGTGGTCAGTGCCCCTAAGAAGTTAGATCGACATGAGCGGGCCAGGGGTTAAGTTGACTCGAAAATGAACAGAAAATGAACAGAAAAACAGAGCAGCACAGAGAGACACAGTGACACACATAGAGAGTCCAGCATTTTGGTGTTTGAAAACAAGGAATATACTTTGAACTTTCAAGCTCTTGTCTTTCCCTCCTCAAAAAGACAACATAGTTTGATGGATGCACGTTTGAAGTTAGAGTCTAATTGTGCAGGTTCAAATCCCACTTCTCCTGTCCATGTTCTAGCTAGCTAAGTTTGGTGAAGGAAGGATGGTGTGAGGGAGAGGGAAAGAAAAAAAAAATCTCAAGTAACTGAGAAATACAGATTATTTCCGAGAAGGTTAAGATACAAAAATACTGAATAGATTAGTGATACAATTCAGGAAGCAAATGGAACCATGACTACATCAATGAGTATTTAATAAAAAGCGATGAAGGTTAAATGAAGTAACTAAGGTCTTATCCAGTGTCCCAAGGTTTGTTCCATTATCAATTCATTCCTGACAACAACTGGGAAGCTCCCTCTGGGCCCCATGAGCACACATGGTGACCTTCCCCCATTACACAGAGCAGGAGATTTTGAGGATTTCATAGAAAAGGGATGAAAGACTCCAGTTGAGATTTATTTTCACATCTGCCCCCTAATGTGCATCCAGGACTGTCCTTCCCTACACCGAAGAAATCACTGAATGATTGCAGCTCTCTGCAGTGTCCTGGCCAACCTTCAGGAATCTTGCAAATTTGGGCATGAAAGCTAACACTCTTGAATTAAAGGACAGAGAAATCAATAAACCTTTGGATGGGATCATAGACATGTTTTATAACCACTTGTCCCTCACAAAAGAGATACGCAACATTGAATTATCTCTGGCATTTAATCTTTTAATCAGTCTCAGCTTTCAAGAGGAAATCCTTGGCATTAGGAGTGCCATTCCTGAGGTTGGAATTGGATGAAACAGCAATGGTCTTGTCTTGTGGTTACAGGATGTTTCCTATTTCCACTATACTCTGGAGCCTGGCTGCAGCAACTGCTATGTAATTGGAACACGTTGTGAGTGCCTGAAAAAGTTCAACACTGATAGAAAAGCCTTAGACCTGTCAGATCATTGACAAACAGTGACACTCAAGGGCAGGAGGGAGATATTTTAAGTTCACCTGGAATAGAGACAGTAAAAGGGATTTTGGCATGATACTGATTTAACTGTAAGGTTAGGATCCAGATTATGTTTGACTCAGACTTAGCTGTTTTATAAAATTTGAAACTTAGCATTAGTGTGAAGCCCCAATCAATTGTAAAGATGGAGAAATGTGATAATATTTCATTTTTAAAAATTGGTGGCAGCAGCATAAAGGGTGATATGGGAGAAGCAAGTAGAGCTTTGGGGCAATGTCCATGGAGCTTCCTAAAAACTGGTATTTCTAAAGAGTCAATGACGTTACATCGTCATGGAATTTCAGGATTGGCTGTATTAGGAGGGGAGAAGGGGATTATAGAGTTAATGAATACACAGAGTACTTAGCAGGATGAATACTAAAAACTCTGAAGATTAGAGCAAGTCAAGGCATTTAGCACTGACTGCATTTCCAGGAGGAAGAGGTCCCAGAGAGCGCAATGTAACCATGGAGAAAACGCAAGCCTGAAAAGGCATATTGACTTCCGTCAGAGCCATGCTGTTTACAGCCGAGTCTGGGCTCAAGTCCATGTTGCCTGATTCATAGCATGGGACTGCAAAAGGCTTAATGAGCATCGAATGGGAAACCCTGTCTGAAGGTGAATTTACAGTGGAGCTAATGAAGTTTAAGATTCAGAGTCTCCGTGGGCAAAGGGTTTTGTGATCGCTGGAGTGTGGGGGCTACAGATAATTCCAGGTGGGACGGGGAATCTGCCTGTTGTCAGAGCATGTCGATTTACCCACCTCTGCTGATCCTGCTGAAGGCTTTCCAGATGAGAATAATGTGAATTATTAAAGATCTACGATCACTCATAGTCTAGCTGTTGTTGAAGTAAATATTCATCCTGGAAATGAATTTTATTCTTCATTTTGTGTCATTTTCTTAGGAGTCCTGAAATGCTAACACTTCTGTCCTGAGGAAATCCCTTTGTTGCAGGGGCCACTTGTTGGTTCCCAGCCACTTAGCCCCGAAATAATCACACAGGAACTGTATTAATTAAATCACTGCTTGGCCCATTAGCTCTAGCTTCTTATTGGCTAACTCTTACATATTAATTTAACCCATTTTTGTCAATCTGTATATCGCCACGTGGCTGTGGCTTACTAAAGTTTCATCTGACTCTGGTGGTCTACATGGCTTCTCTCTGACTCCACCACGTTTCTCCCAGCATTCAGTTTAGTGCCCCCCCCCAGCTCTGTTCCCCTATAGCTATGCTATAGGCCCAAATCACTTTCTTTGTTAACCAATGATAATCACAACGTACAGAGGGGAATCCCACATCATCCCTTGTCTATGACTGATGCTGTTGTAAGCCTATCTGCTTCGCCCAATGTCCTAAATAAGATCTGTTCCCAATCTTATACATACAAACCCCCAACTTATGTAACAAATCAGTGTGTAGTAGTATATGGAGATTACCCTTTACTTTTTTATATCCCCCATTCAGTAACCGGGTCTTCTAAACATATGACCTACATGATTTGCCAAATGTCATACTTAGATAGACTTTCCAATCCTAAAAAAGAATAAAATAAAATTGTTTTATGTCTTTTTTTGTTTCTACTTTGAGACAGGGTTTCTCTGTGTAGCTTTGGAGCCCATCTCGGAACTCACTCTGTAGATCACGCTGGTCTTGAACTCACAGAGAACCACCTGTCTCTGGTTTTGTGTCTTTTAAAAGAATAAAAACATGTCAGTTCTTATACCCACTATAACCCATGCCAATATAAAAGTTTAGAATTAAAATCATATATTTTGGTTCTGTGACAAAAGGATGAAGATTGCATCACTTCTATGAGTTTTATTTTTAAATACACTTTACTCACCATTTTAAGCTATTATTTAAGCAGTTGAAGAGAAGGCTTTTCAACAGAGAGCACCTCCTACTCTTGCAGAGGATTCATTCTTGGTTCCCAGGATCAACATGGTGTTTTACCACCATCTGTAGCTTTAGTTCTAGGGAACCTATGCCCTCTTTGGCCTCTGTGGGAACTGCATGGACATAGTACACTTACATACATTCCAGGTAAACACTCAAATAGATAAAGTGATTTAAAAAAATTCAGTTTCATGTCAGATATTTTAAACTGGGAATTCTCCGTCAGACCTCTGTGTCCCACAGTACCTTATGCACTCAGGAAAGTGAACCTAACAAATTGTTTCTAAGTGTGTCCAATGCTTTCTACCTTTCTCACCTTCAATTGTTCCCTTATGAAAGGGAATGCTGTAGTTTTATCTGATCTGGCTAATCTCTGATCTTTTACTCCTGATGCTTTCTCTCTGTAATCTATAGCAAAGAGAATTACATTTAAAAGTACAATAGAAGCATAGCATATGATATATATACACATGTATATATGATCTAGTATTATTTTCATTTTTATTCCAATATCCTCATGTCATTCATATCCTGATACTTGGAGCATCGTTATATGCATTTTTTATTTACTTACTTCTTGTACTATTTTGGAAAATATTATCTTTTATAATTGATTCTTTAGATCTGTATATAACAGTGTAAAACCAAGATGGGGAGGCAGAGAAGGAAAATTTTACTCTGTCCTGTGGTGTTAAATGTTAGTCATAGGAATCCCAAGAACAGAGGGGCTCTTTATCGATAACATGCAGTTTGCTACCTAATGGTGTCTTATTTTTGTGTATGAGCTACACAAGAAGAAGCTTAATATTTAGAATGTATGATTCTGAAAGAGAATGAATTAAGAACCAATAAATCTGTCCTTCTCAGACCGTTGCACCTGAGAGTTGGGAGAATATATCCAGTGCTTACATCCCCTCTGTCTTCTCCTATCAAGTCCAGTCTATCCCCTCTGACTTAAGAAATTGGCCTTTCTCTTTCCTTGTGTCTGTTTCTCTTTACTAATGACTTCTCAGAGAGAAAAGGATTCAAGGACTATTTTCTTATTGTCTTTTGGATAAAGTGCTCTGTAGTCTGTGGTTTGCATCTAAGTACCAAGTGACTTAAATTTTATACAATTTATTAATTTCTTAAAGTTTCATATAAATACAAGACGTATGTTGAGTATTATCTTCCCCTCAACATAAGAACAGGAATTGACTTCAAGGAACATACATTGGTTATTGTGTCCCTTCCCTTCTAAGCAGCAAGGGAACAGGAAGGAAAGGTCAGGACATGTAGTTTGTAGTTTAAGGTAGGATAGTTCACATAGCTTTCAGTAATCATAGTCCCCAAACAGCACATTAACTTGCAGGCTTTTTTCTTTGTTCTTCAGACCAAATTATATTTATATCTTCAAGACTTGGCTTTGCATATCTTTTGGCTATTTAATTTATTTTACATATTATTATCCATGTGTAGAGCAACCTTGCTTTAAAAACACATTTCCTTCATAGTCAATGTAATTGCTTCATTTTGCTACATTTTTTGACTTTGTTCTTGTGGAAACATTTTTTGCTCTTTTTTTTAATGCGAATATCATCTGTTTTAGCATCTCCCTTATCCTGGCTCAAGGCAGAGGATGCTACACAGAATATCATTTGGGTAGAGTGAGTCACAAAGAGAAGAAAGAAGAATATTATAGTTAACATTACTCTCTTGATATATGCATATGGTTTTGACATTGCTTCTCATTATCCTATAGGAGAAGATGAGGAGGAAGAAGTGCAGTGCTAATGTCCATCAGATTACCTTGTTTGGTATGGCAACATCAATAGAATTTGGAGGGACAGTATGCCTTTGAGTCATCCTTCAATGTGGGGAATATCATTAATGATCTCTTGAAAGATTTATTTCAAAAAGCAACTTAGGTCAAATGGATTTGATAAGCTTGTATTGTTTTGTCTGCTAAATATAAAGATCTTATTTCAGAATTAGGTTCTAATGTCTGTTATTGCAAATGTTCTCTTGCTGGTCAGCAGACTGAAGGGGGTGTTTGTGCCCTGAGCCAGGGCTGATTTTTCGCATGTGGTACCATCTAGGATACCTCTATAGCTACTGGGGCCTGTTGCCTTAAGTCTTAGCTGCTGATGACCTCCAGTTCAGCAGGGGAACAGATTCATAGAAAGAGCATGGAAAATTTACTGATAAAGTTTCTGCACTTCACCCAAGGGCTATTCACATGCCACAGATTGCTCTGTAACTTGTGCTCATCCCTGTCTCCACAGCATCACTGTGGGTTGTCTTGTCTTTTGAGTTCCCTAGAGGAGATGTAGTAGTGGTTTGACTCGCTTAATCTCAGAGTCATGCAGAGGATATTACATAGATAAACATTACACTAAATTGTGTGGGGCCTGCCACAAAACACAAAGGTCATTTGTGGATTAAATAATTTCTAGAGGCAAAAATAAAAAAAAATATTTTAAGTGCTTTTTGCATTCAATTCCCTCTTTTTAATGACTTTTAGATTTTTTTTTAGTTCTCTGATTGTGTTTGCATATGCTAAACTATTTTTGACTGAGTCCTTTAAGGGAAGTGTGTGTGTGTGTGTGTGTGTGTGTGTGTGTGTGTGTGTCTGTGTGTTTGTGTGTGTATGTATACAACCTTTATGTCCCCTTTGGGCTTTGGGGGAGCACCTTAATGCTGTTTAGCCATTATTGATCCTTATTTCTTTTGATTGGTCAAAAGATGGTGCAATTACACATTCACTTACACCTTCCAACATAATGATAGCATCAAATAATCTGCTGGAGTCTGCAAAAAGTTTATGCTCAATTCACTATTGGAAGTCCTTGATCTGCTGTCAGTCGGGTTCTCCAGGAAGTTAAATGGAAAGAACAACTGAGGGGACTTAATTAGAATTCCAAAAGTTTAAAGATAAAATTATGTCTAAAATGACTCAAAAAGCATTGGGGTTTTAGCTAAGTAATATGATATATGCAAGGTCCTGGCTTTTATATTCGTGGTCAAAATTACACAGACACACACACACACACAAATGATAAGATGAAACACAAAGCTATTACATGCCATTTTCTTGAAGTCAATAAAGATTTTAATCTTGTACCTTTCTATTATAAGAAATACATTTTCCAGAACTACATAAAGGAAAGCATATGTAAAACAGGTGGAAATTATGACTGTCACCATGTGTGGCAGTGCATGGCTTTGTATAAATTATTTTGACAAATCGGACAGAGAGGGCACCTCAGTGACTTCCCACGCTGCTCCGTCAATGGTTATACTCAATGAACAGTTGCACACAGTTGTTAGGACTCTGAATGTCATCCTAAACCTGTTCCCCAGTTACTAGTTCAGATTTAAACTTTTCTGGGCCTTACTTTCCTCATCAAGAAGTCAAATAATTACTTAAGATATCACTAATATTGAAATTTGTTTGCATGTGGAATAAGCTTTCAATACTGATAAGAGATTTTAGTTTGGCAGTCAAGTGAATCACCAAAGATCACATTCTAGATGTTACTCAGCAAGTGGCTACTCCTGTTAAGTTCATGGTTGGCAGAATTCATTTCATACCACAGAACTGAAGCTACCTGCTGCTCATTTCCCTAGTCTCCATCACATCCATGGTTTGGGCTTACAGCTTTATCTCAATGAATATCTTTTATCAATGAAAGGAGAAGGAATTTGCTAGGAGGAAGTTGCATGAAAGAGGTTTCTTTCTCTAATAGCCTGGATCCTAAATGTCCCTCAAAGGAACATAAAAGACAGGTTTGGTATCAGCCTCTGTTTGCTACAGACAGTGGTAGAACCTTTAAGAGGTTCTTAAAGTGGGGCTTAGTTGGAAAGGCGGTGGATGAAGGTTCCTGTCTTGAAAGGGGTATTGAGATGCTGGCCCCACCTCTCTTTTTACTTACTGGTTTGCATGAGGTAGACAGCTTTGTTCCACACGGATTCACGGCCATGATAGTGTTCCTTGTCACTGCTGACACACAACAGTGAAGCCAACTGACCTTGGAATGAAACCTCCAACCTATGGGCAGAACCAAATTTGTCTGCATTACAGCAATGCTTTGGACTTCTTGTCAGTGATGGAAATCTAGTAAACTCCATAGCTAAAAATCAATAAAACAACAAAAGGAGAATGTATTATGGAATACTAAAGCCCCCCCTTTTAATCTGCTGTATGTGGCATAACCTGAGAGTGAGGAAGTGTTGTGGCCTCCTGTCGATATGAAAATAAAGACTGCCAAGGCTTGCCCTTGTTGAAGAGGACAGGTGATCATCATTTAGGTCTGATGTCATTGCATGTTGAGTTACTTCTGGAATTGTACCAACTCTGGGCCTCCTTCTATAAGAAATGACAGAATTTCCCTTGGGTGGATTGTAGGGATCTGGCTTTTGGGCTAAAGGCAATCTCTGGGATATTGTGGTTAGCTCAGATCTCCAGAACTGGTGCTGAGTCACAAACCCTTCCCCTTTCCAGTAAAGAGCACAGCTAAGCTAATGCTTGAGGCTCTGCGGGAGGAGCCAGAGACCATCTCTCTGCTGACACTGTGTACATGCCTCCTCATCCTCTGAGCTGTAAGTAAACCTGAGTTTCTGTCAAAGCTCTCTGGACTTTGAAGCCCCTGTGGTACCATGTTTAGGCTCCTTTTCCTTAAAATACCTCCATCCTTTCGTCTCTGACCACATTACATGCACTCATGGAATGTCTCCTTTTCTGTAGGCTCATCGCTGATGACACCTCTTTTGCTTGCTTTCTGAAAGGTATGGGTGTGGTTTTTATTCTCATGGCCTCATTATCAACTTTTTTCTCTTTTGTTTCCATGCTGTAAGTCTCTAGGGACTGATACCACCCCTCACTCCCCTCCCTGCTTCTTCACAGCACATGGTTTTCTTTGTTCCTGGCTTTTAGCAAGCCTTACAGAGTGTTGACTGAGTTAAATGTGCAAAATTTTCAAGCTTAATGTTATTTCTTCTGAACTAAGCTCTCATTTTACTGGAATTACATAAGTTCTCATTCTCGATTTTCTTACCCCTTTAGGATTCGTAAAAGATCAATGATATCATTAAACTTCTATTTATTGTTTTGTGCCCTATAGATTTTTATCAGGTCAGAATCTTAAAGGATTCACAGCTCCCCCCAAAATATGTCTGAGTTGAAAAGTTGGATAAGTACTTGCTGAACTAAAGATACAATCTGGAGCACGCATATTTCAAAGGAAGGCAGCATGCTTATTTTGCTTTCTTTTACTAAATTTGGAGGACAAAGAAAGTAACCCAAACCAGAACACCTATTTTTTACCCAACCGTTCAAACTCCAGATCTCTTGATACTCTTTATAGTTCTTTGTCCCTGCATTGGCTTTGGTCTTGCTTCCACCCAAATGTTCTCTAGCAAGCTGTTAGAGTAAGCAGAGAGATAGCCTTTTTAGCTAGATGACGAAGAAACCTGCAGGCCCACTAGAAGCTGATGAGGGAGAGGGAGCTCACTAACTTCATTCTTGTCCCAGCCTGTTAACATCCTCTGTTAGACCTGTTCTTTCTTACCAGAGGCAGACAATGGCCGACCTCAGGAGACAGAGATACTTTTCATCAGTTTGGTTGAGCTTTGTAGTCCTCCTCTGCTGCCATAATTATGGAAACACCTGCCTGTCCAAACCCGAGTTATGTTGCTTTGTAGACTAAGATCCTGCCATCCTCTGTATAGTGTAGAAGGACGCTTAAAAGAAATCCCACACTAGCTCAGAATTGAGAAATAGGTGATTATTTATTTGGGGGTAAACTCACAAATCAGAATTCTCTGCCTGAACGGAGAACAGAAGCCAAATCCAGCAACGGGAAAGAGAGCAGAGGCATGTTCTGTATCAGCTTATATAGTATAAGATGCCACGCCCTGGTGGGCAGATAACCACTGGCTGACTGTAAGATTTCCTACAGCAGAATTGCTCCTGAACATCAGAGAAAAGACTTTAGGATCTTGTGGCACAGATGGCTCGCTCTTTAGGAGCCTGAAACACAGTTCATTTCCCTTGAGATTAGTTTCATAGTTGGATCCATAGAGAGAGAGAAAAAGAATGTAAATTATTAGCAACTGAAAAAATAAATAGTTTTATTTCCATTTTCTTTTCTGGTGTTTTCATCTTCTTAGGTTTTTGTAGGGGTAGCCCCAGCCAATCACCTTGCTTGTAGGGCGGGGTCGCCTGAGGATATTTTTTACTAAATAAATATTGTTGGTGTGCTCTCTCCCGCCCCTTCTGCTTTCCTGTTCTCCTCTGGAACCTCTGGTTCTGTAAGTCTCTTTCCCAATTAAAGCTGTATATATTATTAAAATTTCTGTCTGCCTTCATTTAAGCTGCTACAGGTTTTAATAAATATTACACTAGTTCTTTTAGAATTTAAAACAACTTATTTTGATCATATTTGCTGTTCTACCCCCATCATTTTGAAGTTCCATCCCTCTTTTCCTATCCCTCCAACTTTGTCTTCTTCCCTCTCCACCCCACACCATTATGGCCAATATATGCTGCCCAGCTATTTATAGATGTATGGCCTTCTACTGGCTTGTAGTTGACTTATCACGGGCTATCCTCTTAGAGAGAACTGCCCCTCCGCCAGCAGCCCACAGCTGTCAACAGCTGCTGTGTTAGTGGTGAAACATTGTGTTCAGGGCTGGAGAAATGGCTCAGCAGTTAAGAGCATTGCCTGTTCTTCCAAAGGTCCTGAGTTCAATTCCCAGCAACCACATGGTGGCTCACAACCATCTGTAATGAGGTCTGGTGCCCTCTTCTGGCCTGCAGGAATACATGTAGACAAAATATTGTATACATAATAAATATTTTTTTAAAAAAAAACATTGTGTTCATATGCCCTCTCCATGTTGAGATTTTGGTCTTGCTTATGCTTGATTACATGCTGTGCATGTTGTCACAGCCGCTGGGAGTTCAAATGTGCAAGGGCCCTATGTTGTTATTGTTGTTGTTTTACTCTTTAGGAGCCCATCACCCAGTCCCAAATAAATACACACAGAGTCATGTTTTAGCCATCTTTTCTTAACTTAAATTATTCTGTCTACCTTTTACATCTGGTCCTTTACCTTTCTCTATTCTATATACCTTTCTTTACTTCTTATCACATGGCTTGTTGTGAAGCCAGGTGGCTGGCCCCTGTTGTCCTCCTCTCCTTCTTCTTTGCCTGCTCCTCAATCTTCTCTTCCCAGATTCCTCATATTTATTCTCTCTGCCAGCCAGCCCTGCCTATCCTTCCTCCTGCCGAGCTATTAGCCATGAAGCTCTTTATTAGATCAATCAGGTATTTTAGACAGGCAATGTAATACAGTGCCATGGAGTTAAACAAATGAGGGAGGGGGAGGGAAATGGGAGGCGGTGGTGGGGAGTAGGCAGAAATCTTTAATAAATAAATAAATAAAAAGAATTTGACACATCTTTGCATCATTAAACAAATGTTTCACAGCATAAACAAATGTAACACATCTTTAATATTTTACAACAGTCCTGTTGTGTCCAAAAGACATTGTTGCCCTGTAGGTAAGAGCAGCTCTAAATATTACACTGTTTCTACCCAGTCTTCCACAATGTTCCAGGATTATAGGACAAGATGTAGTAAATACGTTCCATTTAGTATTGAGCATTCCGCAGTTGGCGAAGGGGCAGAAAAATCGGAGATGGTAGTATGTCCCCATTTTCTAAGTTTCCCCAGATGAAGGTATGTCAAGGTTAGTGGCCAAGTCAAATGTCCTGATAAATGCATGGCATACTCATAGCATTCAATTTTCCTTCCCGTGGGGTTAGGATGCCTCATTTAGTGAATGATGAGGGGAAACTTTCTTCTCTTAATAAAAGAAGCAGAAAATTCCAGTGCTGCTGTTTAGAAGGTGAACAGTGAATTTTCAGCCTCTGCTTTATGACGCTTAGTCATTGGCCAGTACATGCCATGCAAAATTGCATTCCCAAGAAGCTGATCTGAGGGTTCTATAAATGCTTGGGGTTTTGTTTCTAAATTATATTTTATGGTAACAATAAAAAATTGTCATATTCAAAGTTGTTATGTGGCTAATAACTTGCCTAACCTAATAGAGACTTGTGTGTGTTAACCAACCCTGTTTCAATTTAATTAATTAATTTTAAGGACACTCAGAAAGAACACTTGTCCAGTTATTTTGGTACAAAAGGATTTTAACTGGCTTTTACTAATTTACAGTGGGACATGACTGTTTAGTCATGCATATATTAGTGTCTCTATTTATATCTACCAAAGCTTTGTTTTGTAATACAAAGCAGAAAAGGGCTGAGGCTTTGAGGGAGTGAATTGCATTTTTCTGTCACAAAGTCCTCAGTGACAATTCCTCACCTTCATGCAAGAGACTGAATGGTCAGCATTGATACAATTATTCAGTAAGGAGCATGGAGGGCTCTGGACAAGGGCTGCACTGGGGCCCAGCCTGACTTGATCTCTACACTAAGCAGAAAACCTTTGCCCATTTCTTTAAAGACATCACCCTTTCCCATACAGAGTAGTAAGGGATGGATGGCTGCCACACAATGACTCAGTAGGTGGGCGCTACATTTTCGTTAAGTATGAACTAAGCAAGGTTTTGTAAGGCAAGAATGTGACAAAAAGGAAGAAGTCACAGCAAGAGGCAGACTTCATGTGCTAACAGGAGTTCTGAGACTGGTTAGAAAGGACACTTCTGATATACTACTGTGGAAAGTTCCAGATATAACTTCATACTGATGTTGTAGATAGTCTGTTAAGTGGAGGTTATCAGTTCATAGTCATTTGTATTATTATTAGTATATGTAGTCGTTTGAATAGCCATAGCTATTCGAAGATACTCTGTGACTTGGAGTGGAACGTATGAAGGTTGTCATCAGGATTAGTGTCTTCTGTTTAAATCAGGGGCATTTGAG
This sequence comes from Microtus ochrogaster, assembly GCF_000317375.1. Classification (NCBI taxonomy): domain Eukaryota; kingdom Metazoa; phylum Chordata; class Mammalia; order Rodentia; family Cricetidae; genus Microtus; species Microtus ochrogaster. The sequence continues at coordinate 78,194,552 of NC_022015.1, read as the reverse complement.
CACTGTACAATGAAATCAACATATAGCAATAAATAGGTCATGTAGGTGTATGTTTGTCAAAATAACCTTGCTAGGGACGGGGAAGATGGTCCTACCAGAAGTGTTCTGGTTGTTTAAACATGAGGACGACCTGAGATTCGAGTCCCAACACTCACGACAGAATCAGGTGTAGTGGCTCGTATCTGTAACCCCAGCACACGGAAGCAGAGACAGCACATCCCTGGAGATCATTGTCCAGCCAATCTGTCTCAAAATATGAGATGTAAAATGATAAAGCAAGAAACCTAATATTGCATCTTTCCAGGCCTCCCCTCTCATACACACACACATACCTCTACATGAGCACATGCATATAACACACACACATACATATACTCAGGGAGACACACAGAGAGAGAAATGAAAATACCCTTGCTTCCATTCAACTTAAAATTGTCATATTTTTGAACTAAGAAAACCTATACATGAAAATTATTTGTTCAATGAAAATAAATGATGAGTTATATATTATTTAAACAAATTTTACCACAGTTCTGTTGATTTCTTTAATATGTGAAAATATAGAAAGCTGTAATGTGATAGTACCAGGATACTATCACAATTGGGTTTTTAACTTATCCTCACTTTGGAGCAGCGAATTGAGCTGTGACCCCTTTAACATATGAGGATTTTGTTGAATAGCACCACTAATCAGAAGCGAGCAATAACTCACTAATAAACAACATCAGAGCTCAGACAGAACGTTGCATCTCTCAGCTGCCCAGGAGTGAAGGCTGAGTAATGCGTACAGCCACGGGGGAGAATGAAGGAAAGGGAGACCTCAGGTAATTGATTAAACACATAAGTGAAGGGTAGAAGGTCGCCTTTCCGTCTTGCTCTGGCTCTAAAAACAGGGAGATTAGATTGGGCTGAACATCTATGCTGTGAAACGTTACAAAGGATGCCTCTCCTGTGATTAACTGCAGCCCGCATCATGAGCATTGTCAGTTTCACTAGTCCAGCAAGAGGAAGCAGAGCAGAGATTTCCACCATTGTGCCTGCCTGCCCTGGGAAACAAATAATCACCGTGTGTGCGGGCAGGCTGGTTCACACCGTGTCACACGGGGTTAAAGAGTTCCTACTCCTGGGCACCTCCGAAGCCCCTTGTCACTTGAATGGGAGATATGGCCCGTGACCATCTGAACTTCATTATTTAGTTTACTGCTATGTTGTATCATAAGATCAACTACCTAGAAATACTTTCTGCCCACACCCCATTTCCTTGGTGGGGGATTTATAGGCCTCTTTGGCAAAATCACCATGAGATGGAGCCACATGATTCTCTGTCTTCAAACAAACAGCCACCCTGCTGCCACTGATCAGCGTTCCTGGGCTGGCTGTGATTGGAATTTAGCACTGAGGGTGACTTAATTGGCACAGGGATCTGTTAAGCATATGCCCCACCACAGGCATGCCATCTGATGTGCCCACAGGATGCCCACACCTCACACATGCTCATGTCTTGCTGAAGAAGGGAGTTCTGAGGAGATCATTGATGGCAGCTCACACTGTGGATCAGGAGAGAGCAGCCTTAGATGACAGGACTGCAGGGATCTCTGTTGGTCTTCTGGGTAACATAGCTTTCCAATTTCTAGAAAGGAGTCCTAGTTGGCTTTCTGTGAAGTGTTAAGGATCACGGATGCTCCTGCCTCCTAAATGAGGCACTGTGTCAGTTACCTGGAATTTGGAAGTATTTAGCACGCTCTGGCAGCCACTGCCTCAGAATTCAAGGTTAGAACATTGTGTGCTTACTGTGGCTATAATTGATCCTGAGACCTACAGAGAAAATCCAGGACATTGATATGAATGGTTTATTGCTGAGTTGGAAACATTATAGCAGGGCCAAAAGGTCTAGGGCTAGACCATGGACACTACCCTGAAAGGAGTAATGAATTCCTCTCTTTCTCTTGTCCAAAGACTGAACAGACAAAAAAACAAACAAACAAACAAACAAAAAAAACAACCCGGTCATTAGAAGTAGAAGCAGGTTGTGCTGCTCTGTGTCCACAGGTGCCCTGGGGCCTGGGTACTCCAGGAAGTCAGGTGGATCCTATTCATGGCTATGCCAATGATGCTGTCATCTCAACCTGCTGTGATGACCTACCCTGTCACGAGCACTGAAAAGCAAGGATCAGGCCTCTGAGAAGTTTTGTTGTTGTTGTAATGTTTGGGTCACAGACTCTAATCTTCACTGTGCTATCTGTGTTCTCGTCTAGAATGAGGGGATATTATGGATGATCAATTAATATTTCCTGAATTCTGAATAAGTGAACCAAGTGGTTTGATTTCCTCTAAGTGGGGATGGGAACACGAAACAAATCAAAGGGACCTTTTTCTGTGAAGCGCAGAGGAATTTGTTCAGGGTCCGTTTTTCCCGGAACCTGTTCCTAATTTGGAGGCTTTTCCATACCCAACTTTATAAGTCTCAGGAATCATGTTTCCCAGAACTGTCTTGGTACAATGCCCTTGCTTTTCCCTTCTATGGTATAGAATCTCCTCTCTCAGTGTGAAGTCAGAAGAAACAGTTAATCAAACTCACAAAAAAAAAAAAAAAAAGGGAAGGAGCGAATACTGAAGACACCCGTGCTAATTTCTACGTAATTTGTACTTATGATCCGTTTTTATCCTTCACATCAGTGTTCCCCAGGAGTTAGCATCTTGCCCTTTACTGGCACTCTCAGATGGGCACACTGAGGTTCAGGAATCAAGGATGGTGGACCATGCGACCCAGCTATGGGAGCTGGGAACTTCACCACTGACCTTTCCTGAATATTTAATGAGTAGCTAACTTGAAGTGTATATATTTGACAGTTAGTTGTGTAAGCTTCCTAGAATATATTAAGCTTACCAGGGTAAGTCATACACAGACAAAATAGGCATCACTGTCTGTGGGGTAGCACCAAAAATGGTGGGCAGGGCATCAGGCCAGAGCAGTTCAGTACCAGCCTGCCAGCCCTCTGCAGCTGAAAAGCAGTAACAATTTATTCAATTATGTTAAGCGCCCATTAAAGGAATCCTAAGCCCTCCCCTGGGCCATTTCAGTTCTAAGAGATTGTAATTGTTTGAGACTAACCATGATTTCTTCTTCTGCCTTCAGGTGATTCTCATTTTGACAAAGTTGTATGACTATAACCTTGGGAGCATCACCGAGAGCTCACTTTGGAGGTACGTAGATAAATTAGGTCTCTAATTACTGTATTGTTTAAGCCTGGTGTCTGCTAGTGCTGTCTCTTGAAGTCTCATTTCCTGGTGGGAAGGTTTCTGGTTCTGTGCACTCCTTTCTTTTCACTCTGTCTCCTGTGGAGATGGATAGACTTTGTCTTTTGGCAGGCAGAAGTAATGCCTTCTTGTCGTGGTCAGTGAGACTGTTGTGTTCCCCTCTTCCTTAACTCTTAATGTGTTTTGATTCCCATGGTTCTCACTGATCTGGGAATTTATGAAGAAAGGGGCTGAGTTTCCCATTGGAGAAAACTTTACCTCAGTTTCCAAGTCAGCAGGAGCCAATCTCCTGTCAGGGGCATGGCTTTCGCAGTTTGCTGTCCATGGTCCTGCAGTTCCCAAGCAGCACACAGGCAGGCCCACAGACATATGTATGTGCATATACCTGTATCTCAGGGCTTCATGTTGTACTTCATACACATACAAATTGTGTGAAAAGAACCCACTATGTCAAATGAATGGATACAAATCATTTAGAGACAGAATATCTCATAAGCAAAGATGTTTTGGGGGTGTTATCAGTCTGAATTTAAAAAAAACAAACAAACAAATGTTCAGTAACCCAATACAATCTACTTTACTGTTTCTTTGGGTTTTCTATAGAGTGCCTTTTTCTCGTTCCTCTAAATGTTACCATTCTAGCCAGCCTATATCAGATGGCCATGCCTGCACCAGCCCCTGAAATCCAGGAGAGCACTGCCTCTGAATGGTTACTCCCAGCTCATCTTGTAATCCCAGAGAGACATCAGCTTTGTCTACATGAAGCCGAGGGGTGGGCCAAGGCTAATGCTCGGCACTGTACCCGAAAGCTTGGCTGTTTTGGTTAGTGACTTGATAATCATGGAATTCTTTAGCACATTTAGTGCCCAGCGCCTAGTGTATTATTTAAATTCAGTAAGCCTTGATCAGAATGTTCATGACTCAGTAAATTTGTGTCTCCTGATAGTATGTGAATTCTAGTGTGTGTATTCACAAGAATAAAAGCCCATACAGTGTACCTGTCATAAGCAGTGCAGACCATAGACTAGACAATTAAGAGACGTGCAGCTTAGTCTCAGAGAGGTAGAGGGCATTTGCAGACACAGGCCTACCTGCACTGTGGCAAATACTCAAAACCACCCAGGAGAAGGTGGTACTAGACCACTCAAATACAAAGTCAGCTTGCTCCTTTCTCTCTGGTGAGACTATTAAGGGTAGGTTTTTCCAATCTTAGTGAGGGAAGTTCATGAAGTAAAAATGGCTCCTGCCATCACAGTGCTAGAAGCAGAGACTGGAGCATTACCAGAGCTTGGTAGCCATCCAGACTACCCAATAAGTCAGCTCCAGGTACATGAAAAACTCTATTTTAAAGAAATAAGGCAGAGAGTGCTCAAGGATGCATCCAGTAAGTTGACCTGTGTTGTTCACACAGCACAAGCATGGTTCATGCCCTACCACAGACATAATCAAACATAATACACATAGAGATTAATAATTAATATACATGCATAACTTAGTAGGATTTTTTAAGTACTGAGAATCTTATCAGCACATTTTTCTACTTCTTTAAAATACTGACCAACAACAAGATCCAAAGCCTGAGTTAAGCCTTACTGTTTGACATTCTACCAGCGGAATACTACAGAGTCAATTGTCAGAGGCCCTCTGGGAACTGGAGTAGGTGGGGGCCAAGAGCCAGTTGACCTTGTACTGAAGTCCTTAGGACTTACAGCTCTTTGGATCTATGAGACAGGGATGACAAGCTACTATTGTACCCAATTAATGAGATTTACTCCCTGTTCGGGCTGCCATCGATTGCACCTTAATCCCTGAGCAAGTTGCTGATTTTGTTTTGTGTTTTTTGTTCGCTCGGGGGAAGCAAACTGAGAGGGTCCGGGTGAGCTGACACGGAACAATTAACCACACCTGAGTAGCAACTCTAGCTGATAGTGGATTAAGCCTTGAGATTTGTGGGGAAAGCCGCTTTTCCCCTTTGAAGCAAGATAAGCTTAAAGGTTTGGATAAATAAAAATGTCAAACCAGGATACAGTATCTCCAAGAAGTAATATATTCATCTTTCCTCTCTCTTAGTATCTCCAAGAAGAAATATATTAATCTTCCCCCTCTCGTGTCCAGGGTAATCAGCCCTCTGCAGAGAGGCCTTAGCTAGTGAGGAAGCCCTAGGCACTTCTGAAGAAGAGGCTAGCCTGCACCTTTAAAGGTGCACACACCAGCATGGCCTCTGTCAGAGAGGTTTACTGTTGCAGGTGACTGATCAAAAGCAGAATCTCACATCCCACCACTGGATGGCAAGATATTTCCTCTTCCCACTCCAGACACTCCAGGGGAGCAGTGAAGAGTGTCTTGGGTCAGACTGTTAACTTCCTACTTTGAAGCGTGTTTTTCCTACCAAACCTAGTTTTTACTCAGCTGTAAATAAAAGGCTATGAAATGGAAGTACACACTCTAAAAACGATGTGTGGAAATGTCCCTGTATGGTTATTTCCTGTATTAATACACATCCAATGATGTGGTTCGTTTCTGTGCTCGCTGCTGTGCACCACCACTACCTGAAGGCCTGCGGGCTGCCGTTTCACACATCTCTACCCTTCCCCTTTGCATTTAGGATTCATCACAGTTTTCTAGCTTCTCCTTTTCAGGCCGTATCTATAACACACAGCAGTGACTTTGGCTCCGAGACTTTCACACTTACGTTATTAAGATTAAATTGGTAATTTTCTAAACCAAGGAAGTAGTATGTGTTCATTATAATGAGCCAGTTAATTCAGCAATGTCTGAATACACCATGCACTTTCCACACAGGTCCAGCCTTCTTGGCGTTGGCATTATTAACAGTAGCCGATGGTTTTGTTCAATGTTTGGGGCCCAATTTAAGTGTTAATCAATATATTCAACTAGGGATAATTTTGTGTGTTTTCTTGCTTATGGCTGTAGAAGTGTTTATTTCCTTCACTCTGGCAGTCTATTTTCTTTCACTTGGGAGTAAATCATACGTATATATCCAAAGTAACACATTTAAAGATGAGTCCAAGTTGCAAGTGATCCAATATGTGGAATACACATATTGAGTTAAACTAACTCAAGAAATGCTTTCTGAGGAGCAGGAAATGTTCTCTGTGTATTTATTCTTGAACCCACCCAATAAAATTATTCCTGTTAGTATCTCCAGTTTCCATAAGAGAGAAGTGAGGGATGGGGAAATTCAAGAGCTTCCTGAGTGGCTGTGTGATTATACAGAGTGGACACTCATCAGTCTGTTTTCTTAACATGCATGTGCCTGGCTCTTGTTTACCTTTCTGATGTCTCTTTAGTCTCATTTAGTCAATTTTAGTTATGATCTATAGTACTTAAAAACAGACTTGTAGGCCTGTCCTTATATTTTCATAGCTTGATCTCTGCAAAGTCCCAAGGCGTTCTAAAAATGCCTTCACTATACAAAAACCTGCATTATAATGTAAGTAAGTATCTGGACTACATCCCAAGAATGCTGGAATAATATATTCAGTAGCAATAGCTGAATGCAAATGTCTTTAGGATTTCACTAGGTTCGAAGGGTTTCAATACTTGTTTTCCACCGTGTTTTTCTCCCAGTACATTCTAATAAGTATGATATTGAGGATCTTTACAGTTTTTGATCTAAGGTCTTGTGGACTACTTTTGAATCATACAAAGAAAATTGCCTCTTCTTCATTAATGCCATGGTGTATCATGTGTCTTTGTCTTCTAATTGTTGTCAGATGTCTATTGATATCATTCAATTCAAGAAACAATTCAAAATCTAATCAGAAGTAGGTACTCTGTGTAGATAGAAGCATGGTAAGTGCAAAATAAAGCTGTGCACAAGATATTAGGATTTTTGTCTATTTCCACTCTAGTTAATAAAAGCACATGGTGGCCGTGTGTATATAAAATGTCTCCACAGGCTCATGTTTGGCAGGATTGCTCCAGCTAGTGCTGATACTATGAGATGCTTGTATCATATAGACTCCGGGATAATCTGTAGAGAGGGTCAAAGCGGAATGAACTCTGAGGAGTTGGCCCCTAGCTGAGTGCAGAAGTCACTGGTTGAAAGTTTTTATATATTTTCCCTGTTCCCTTTTCCTCTCTCCCTGATTTGTGTGCAGCTTCAGTACACCACATTCTCTTTGCCATGATGTCCCAAAAGCCATGCAGCCACCTAAGCATGGACTCAAATATCTGAGACCATGATGCGAAGTAATTTTTTTATCTAGACAGTTGTTAGAGAGACTTAATGGTGAGTAACCTCATTATATCTTAGTTTCCTCTTTGTTGCCCTCCCCTACAAAAAGAAAATGGCTCATACTAAGTATCAATGAAGTCTGTTTTTCTTAGAAACAATATATTAATAAATGGCTTAGATGAAGAGTTGTTAAAAGAGTGAGAATGAGTTGTCTTTAGGGGTGGGATCCCTGGTAGATGAAGAATGCTCTAGTAGATGGCCCCACATTTGTGTGGAGCTAGGCAGCAAACTGAACTAAGTAGGTTATTAAACGTAAGACTAGCTTGGGAAATGGGATGGAAGGAGGATCTTGGAAGAGTTACAGGAAGTAGTAGGGAGTGAGATAAATATAATCAAGTGTATTGTATGTATAATGTATACATATGAACCAAGAGACCATGGCAGTAATCACAAGGACCTACACAGGTTTAAGCAAGATACAATTATAGACCTGAGAAGGAGAAGTGAACACAAAATTCTACCCCTAATTAAGAAGTTATTTGCAATAGATACCTGCTTGGAAAGCAAAATTATATTTTCTCCAAGGGAGCTTTTTTTGGAGTTTCAGATAACCTTAGATGATCTTTATTGGGTTTTTTTGTGTTTGTGTTTTTACTGCCCTTGTATTAGATGTCCCTCTTTCTTGACCATCATCACCCCACTTACTAAAACTCTCCAGAAATGAAGAAGACTGTATATTATATCCTAAATAATACTTGTAGGCTCTACCAAAATGACAGGTGGTCTTGGAAGGCCACTCCATGTATGGAGCCTCTCCTTAGATTTTAGACTTGGACAGGCCAAATGTGAATCCAAAGCCCTTCCTTGTTTTAAGGGCATGGAGAATTTATTGAGTCCCCTTTCCTTGTTTTCTCATCCAAAAATGTAGGTTTTGTCTCATAGGATTCTGGTTGCACTGTGATAAGCCCCTATCTCCTACTGAACACACAATAAACAATGGAAACAGACAGACAAAAATGAGGGCTTTTAACACCTATTTGGTCATTATTTGAAATGACTCTCTCCCTATATAATTTGCCTAATAAACAATACTAATAGCCTTGTATGGCCGTTTGAATGAGGATGGCCCGATAGGTTCATATGTTTGAATGTTTTTGTCAAAGTTGGTGGGAACTATTTGGGAAGGATTAGGAGGTGTTGCCTTGTTAGAGGAGCTATGTCACTGGGCATGGGCTTCGAGGTTTCAAAATTCCATTCCATTCCCACTTAGCCCTGTTTTCTCTGCCTTGTGACTGTGGATCAAGATATAAACTTTCAGTCAATGCTCCAGTGCTATGCCATTTTCCCTACCATAATGATCATGAACTCTAACCCTCAAGATCCATGAGGGTTAAAAAAATGAGTGTTTTTTGTTTGTTTGTTTGTTTGTTTGTATTTGCTGTTTTTTTTTTCTCGGTCCTAGTGTCTTATTATGGCACTACAGTTGTAGTAGGAGCTGTTGGCTGTGTTCCTGCTGCCCCAGCTCCTGGTTGCCTGGCTAGCTTATGTCCCGAAATAACAACACACAAACTGTATTCTTTTAAACACTGCTTGGCCCATTTTATCTAGCCTCTTCTCGGCTAACTCTCACACTTGGACTAGCCCATTTCTAATAATGTGTGTAGCACCCCAAGGTGTGCTTACCAGGGAGATTTTAGCCTACATCCATCCTGGGTGGGAGCTTCATCGCGTCTGCCCGGGAGAGGGGAGCATGGCCTCTGAGCTCACTTCCTCTTCCTCCCAGCATTCTGTTCTGTTTACTCCTCCCACCTATGTTTTAACCTATGAGGCCAAGCAGTTTCTTTATTAATTAACCAATGACCTTCCTCCATCATACAGTAACTAAGACACTGTGTTTTGTTCATTCAAAACTTCCCTGGAAGTTCTATCAATGTGTACATTTAACTCATCCTCAAAACAATTCAGAAGATTGGCTCTAGCCTTGTACTACTATCATATATGAGGAAACTGATGTACAGAAGAAGTAACCAGCATAAGGTCATCAGGAGGATAAGCAATAGCGGAGGAAGCAGGTTGAGAATGCCTCACTGAGAAAAGCTACCAAGGCACGTGGTTAGACATAGATAAGATTTATGGATTACTTTGTGTTATAAGGGCTAGTTGATAAGAAGCCTGAGCGAATCGGCAAAGCAGTTTATAATTAATATGAGCCTCTGTGTGTTTCCTTGGTACTGAACGGCTGTGGACTGGGCTGAACATAAACTTCCAACTACTTACTTGACTCAGACTGCTAGCTCCCGATCCCAGACTCTGAACTCACAGAAACATTTCTTGTCCTAGCACTCCCTTAACCCCAGACAAGAATGCATCGGTTATATGCAAATTCATTTTTGTTCCACATCTAGTTTCCTTTAGACTGCTATTTTCTGGACATGTCTTACCATTTCTGAAAGTTAGGAAGTTTCATATTACCGCCTTTACCAATGTATCCCAGCACCAAGTACTATTCTTGTTTTATAGCATAATCAGCATTTTGATGAAGTTATTGGAGAAATATTTTGTTGAAAAATCATCTCTGTCATGTGTGGATTTAATTAACTGATATAAAACTGCTCCATCTTATATATCATGGGAAATCAAAGGTTTCCAGAAGTTCATTTATTCAAATGTCAGGTTGTTTTAATTTATTGTCAGTGCACATGTGCGAGAAGACAGATATTAATTTAATCTCAGCATGTAATTGACACTGTCACGCTGTGTGACTACACCTATCCCCCATGGGTGCTGGAAGCTAATACAATGTAAAGGGAAGGCAAATGTACACAACTAGCATTGTACTCATATACCTATACCCCCATGGGTGCTGGAAGCTAATACAATGTAAAGGGAAGGCAAATGTACACAACTAGGACTCTTTAGGTACAAATGTAGCCAATGTCTGTTGGTTCCTTATCACAACTACCCAGGCTGTACTCTCACCTCAGGTGAGCAGCCAGGCCAACAGTGGAGCCTGCAAGCAGTGGTGCTGGGCTGAGCTGTGTGTATCACAGGGCAACAAGGAAGAAGGCTGAACAATCAGAGAACTTTAGAAAACCCCTTTTTAATTCAGCTGAAGTTGCTAATATACTGCTCAACTATGCATCAAGCCAAGCACTTTTCGCTCTGCCCTCCTCTTTGCCAAGAGAAATAGTGCGTCGAAGAGTTATCCCTCAGCGTGGCTTCCTTTCTTTCTCCTGCTGGGATGTGAACAAGGTCATCACCCTTGGTTTATTGGCTTCAAACAATCTGTGATTACACGGGATTATGATTTCTTAGGTTGCAGAAGCAAGAGATGCAATCAATTTATGAAACGCACAGGACTGTTTGTTTTGTTTTGTTTTCTGTAAAATGTGTATTTATTTCTGCCAGCATTTTTAGGGACCAAGATTTAAGAGCTTTTGAAAAAAATTTATCTTTGAATGTCCTGCTTCATTGCACGTTCAAATACCAACGCTGAGCTGAGCCTAGGTGAGCTCTGCTTTAACTCTTTGGAGTTAGCAAAAGGTAAGATGCCACCACAAAAGTCTGCCTTTGCCCATTCAGTCCTTAGTCAGAGCAGCTGGGAAGTTTGTATTTATTATTCTGATCTAAACACATAGCCTTTGAATTGACCACACACTTGTATTAACCATGATTTGAGGTAGAAAATAAAGTTGTTTTCATCAAAACAAGAAATATTTTGTTTGGAAACCTTTGGAAAGTTCCTGGAATTTATTGCATCATAATTTTCTTACTTAATTTCCCATCATTTCACATCATCTCTGTGTCATTCCTGATCACTCTGTTACTATTCTCCTCCAGTTGGAAATCTGTCACTTTTGACATCAGAAAGAAAGAAAGAAAGAAAGAAAGAAAGAAAGAAAGAAAGAAAGAAAGAAAGAAAGAAAGAAAGAAGTTCTTCTAAATTGCATTTGCATGGAGACATTTTCTATTTAGGGTTATAGAAAGCATGAACATTGCTACAGCTTCCGTCAGGCAGCAGTGGGCTATTGTGAACAGTACAGCCTTGGCAACTGTAATTTTTCTGACACAGCGTAACTATGGCTGCTGCTGCTGGCCTCGACATGATACTCTCTTGTCAGCTTTCCAGAGATTACAGGCTGGTGCTGTGGGTCTGAGGTTACATATGAACTCACGGACTCTGCTTGTCCTTGATGCTTTGCTTGTTTGTGTTAGGGTTATATAGTATTTGCAGCTGGTAGAGTTTTACCCTCAAATGGTTCCTTGGTTATTCGTTCATAGAGCATTTGAAACATAGGATACAGTTAGTCATGAGGAAGCATGTGGGATTGGGGCTGGGGAGGTGAAGTCAACTCCTTCCTAAAGTTCAAGTAGTATGGAATAACCGAGGCAGTTGATTTTATAACAGTGCTGATTGGTTTCTCTGTCCTCACCAACATGAGGGTCCCAGGTCGTTGCGGGCTGAAGATTAATTGTTATACATATTCCACATGTACTCTAGATACAGCTCTGTGGGAAATATTCAGAGTGAAAATTGGGAACAATTCTCGTATTAAACCTACTGTAGAATGGGTAGGGAAAAGGTATAGTTAGCAAAGTAGCTATAAATGTCAAGCTATGGGTTACATATGAGTTATGTAGACCAGAGCAGAAAGAGCCTCGGTTTGGGGTCCTTGTCCCTGAATATCCTAGGCCCTACTTTCGTCTTTGAGTTGGTATTATCTGTCACTCATTAGTCCCTAGATGCACCAGAAACAGTGCTGCCCAGAAGAATCTATATGGCGTCCTTTCTTTCTTTCTTTCTTTCTTTCTTTCTTTCTTTCTTTCTTTCTTTCTTTCTTTCCTTCCTTCCTTCCTTCCTTCCTTCCTTCCTTCCTTCTTTCTTTCTTTCTTTCTTTCTTTCTTTCTTTCTTTCTTTCTTTCTTTCTTTCCTTCCTTCCTTCCTTCCTTCCTTCCTTCCTTCCTTCCTTCCTTCTTTCTTTCTTTCTTTCTTTCTTTCTTTCTTTCTTTCTTTCTTTCTTTCTTTCTTTCTTTTGAAACAGGAAGGTTGAATTCAGATCTTTCTGTATTCTACACCAGCACTCTACCCCCGAACCATCTCCGTGGCCCTTTTTTTTTGCTCTTTCCATTATTTTTCTTTTGCTTCGTTAACATGGATCAATTTTAAAAATCTACACGAAACACTTTCTTCCTAAACGGACAAGGGTCATCTTGAAACAATTCCATAGCCCCACAAGTCTTATCCTCCCACCTCCTTCTCCCAAGTGATTGAGACTACAGGCCTTCACCATTGGACATGATTCCCTTGTAGATTATTTGTCAGTATGACAAAAATAGATTGCAGTAACTATTTAATCTCCTCAAGCCTTCATTAATGTTACCATTTCTTGGCATCTTTTTGCTGATAATTTAGTTTATTTGGTAAAGAGATACAGCTTGCTCACTTAAGATTTGATGCAACTTCTGTGTGTTTGGCCAGGTGATTGATTTATCAGAACTGTTGTGGCCACGAAGATTAGCTGGTGGATTATTTTGTGAGGAAGTTTTCTACTGAGTCTAGGACTTTTATTTTAGTTTCCCATGGGGCTTTTAGCATTGGGGCTTGCATCATAGTCAATGACCATTTTGATGCATCTTCCCAAAAGAATGAAGGTACAGCTTTCTGCTAGGCCTTGTGTTTAAGTTCTGTCACAGAGGCATAGCTGATCTCTAAAGGAAATCAGTGTTTAGGAAATCCCTGAACCAGATCTATGCTTTCAACTTCTTTTTGCTCATGAAGACATTGACCCATATAAGTTTTCTCTGTGAGAAAATATAGTCCAAGTCCAGATGAACAGCAAGGCCTCCTTACATGTGAGCAGCTTTTATTTCTAGAATGCTCCAGGGGCTCCTCCTTTCATGACCCCAGGATGCAGTCCTTGCCTTGCTACTGTGACACAATACCAATAAAAGCAGCTTGACAAAAGAAGGGTGGTTTTATGACTCACACACATAGCGTACAATCCATCGTGGCACAGAAGTCAGGGTGCCAAGAGACAGGCACCCTCAAGTAGTGTAGACCTATGATTTGCCGATCTCAGCTCTCTTTCCACTTTGTGTTTAACCTGGTACCCAGCCATAAATTGGTATTGCTCACATTTGGATTCTACTTTTCCTTTTCAGTTTACCTAATCTAGAAAATCCCTCACAGATGTACGCAAAGGCTTGTTTCCGTAACAATTCTAAATGCTATCAAATTTAGAATTGGGGTTCACCTACACAGGGCCTGAAGACATGTGAGCCAACCTACTGTGAAATCGACTGAGTTAAAAAAAAAAAAGTTACCCTGTGACTTTCTAACAAATCCAGCTCCTATCTCCACTCGAGTGCCTCTTTTCTATGCTCCATCTCCGATTTCTGCTTATTGGTTATAGGATCCTAGAGACGTGAGTGAGCAGCCACTCTGTGGCTTCGCCTTAGGAAATCATATAACTGAACGCCGATGAAATTCCTGCTGAGACCCAGGTGGAAACAAGAAGGGGAAATTTCTGTGAAGAGCTATGTGCCAAATGCAAAACAAGGTGTTGGCTTGAGGCCAACTCAAAGACAGGAGCGGAAGCAAGTGTGGTTTCCAGCAATGAGTTGGTGTTCAAGAGCAGTTATCTCTCTCTCTCCTGTATTGCAGAGATCACTCTGCAGCTTCTCAGGTGGTAGGAGATAATGGCTGGCATTCAGATACTCTCCAGTCTGATGGCAATAAGGAGCGTTTATTCAAAAGGATTGAGGTTACAGGCTGCTAGTTCTTCAGTTTAATTTTTACATTTCAAAGTATGTTGCAGAAAGGTTAGAAATTGAAAATGGAAATTGCTTTACCTACTTGAGTTTCCGGCATACTTTTGGAAATAAAATCTAAACAGTAAACCTCCTGAAATGATCGCTACACTGATGAGTCCTTTGAAATAGCATAATCTGTGCATGCCGAGGCTGTGTGAATGTAGATAGAGATACAAATCTTACCGCTACCCTTGCTTATCTAACCTCTGGAAAGTTGTCTCATGTTTATAACCATGGGTTTTTCATTTATACCATAATATTATTTAGACCAGTAGTTCTCAACCAAATGCCACGACCCTTTAACACAGTTCCTCATATTTTGGTGACTTCCCAATCCTGACGTTAATTTACTGCAATGCCATAACTGTAATTTTGCTACTGTTATGAATCTTAATGTAAATACGTAGCATGTCTGATACGTGACCTCAGAGGGGTTGGGACTCACAGGTTGAGAATCACTGCGCTAGACAAACTCAGATTAGAAAAAATGATTTTTGACCTAGCTCCAACATCTCAAATGTGTGTTGCTACCCAAAGGTCTGCCTTATTTATAACAGATGCCCCATTACATTTTGCAACATCAATGGAAAGAGCGTGAGTGTTCCTACTTCTTTGGGATTTTTATATTACAAGCATCCACTACAATATATTAAGGGATAATTGATGGTGTACTGAGGCAGAGAAGCTGACTCTTTCATTGTGGCTTCGCAGGTAAAAGTATAGCATTTCAGAGCCAGCGGACTGGTGAACAGCAGAGTTGCCTCCACTAAGCTAGCTTATCTCTTTGAACCATAAATTTCGAATATTATACTGGAAATAATAATTCCACTATGCAGGTTATAGCTGTTAAAAAGTGTCATAAACATAATTTATTCAAGGTACAAACAACCGAAATATGGGACCTCTGATTGTCGAGGTAAAGAGGAGTAAACACCAGCTGCCAGTCTCGCTTTCACTTCGAAGTGGATGTTACAGAAATTCTTCCCTCACTTCCAGCTGTTACAGATCTCTGGCATGTGTATAGGGTCAACATGCTGGAAGCTGGAGCGACGGTCTCAGATATTAGTTACCATTAGAAGGACAGAGAGTAAATATGTCTGTTTGGTAGTTTATTCTGCTGTGGTGGGGCCCACCGATACTTGTGTTGTTGTCTCTGTAAACCACTGGGAAGTAGAACCCTTGGGAGTGTTTAGCTTGCAATTTCCTTGCTGAGTATGATCAGAGCAGAGAACAGTGCTGATCACATAAGTGGTACTCAATAGCTCACTATAATGAATCAACACGTATCACCTGTTGATCCTAGGCCTGAAAGTAGGCTGAGGATCTCATATTCAGTGACTTTCCATCCTGCATACAATAGAGTCACCTGGGTAGCGTTTTTAAACAGTATGTGTGTGTGTGTGTGTGACCCTACCCAAAACTAACCAAATCCAATCTTTTAGATGAACCCCAATGATAGAGAGTTCATAAGCAACACTTGTGATTTTAATATGCAAAAGACACAGCAAATGGATAAACACTGCCCCACTGTTCTCCCGGTGTTTGCTCAGCTTCGCTGCTCACACATATGACTAATTATTTGCTTCCGGCATCCAGGTTCCCATGTATATGTTCTGCCATCTTTCCACTTGTCATAGCTAAGACGTTCGACATTAACATGCATGTCAATGTATTACCGACAATAAGCATGTAATTTCTTTTGCATTCCCTCCTTAAATGTGCTGTCCATGTAAACCATAAACTTAGATCCCTTTACAGTGACAGAAAACAACCATGTAAATCAGGATAGATGGAAGTTATTAATGGAAAAGATTTGAGAAGCTCCAGTTTAGACTGTTTCAATCACAGCTCTCTGTCGTCAGGCTGTAGCATCTGGAGTGTTGAGGCAGTGTCTAAACAGTAGCTTGAATTGGTGACAAATATTTATGCATTTCTCTTGTGATACTGTTGTAACAAACCCGTTAAGATGCCACTGCTATTAGAAGATGGCTCATCTTGCACAGGAACTTATGATCGACAGAGAATGTTGAAAACAGACTCATGTTGTCTGTTTGCTGAGAGTGCCCTTAGAAGAAAGGATTGTCTGGATCTCTTGGAATCGTGTTGGTTTATTTTTCTTCAGTTGTTATAATTTTCATTTCTCTTTAGTCCCCATGGCTCACTAAGGTGCTAGGGAGTAGACAGACACACAGAGTGGAACTGGGGAGAACGATAGCTGTCAGTCGAAAGAAGAGCGTGTATGTACCTTCGCTTTGTCACCAGTGACAAGGCTCAGTAGCAACTTAAGATTCTAGTAATGTGCTGGGGTAGCAGTAGTGCTTCAAGGTACTCAAGGTGAGGGGTCTGGTGCCAAATGCTTAGTATCATGAAAACTATCAGCTGACGGAAGAGAATCTGCTTCATTCAGCACAGTGCTTTCTCAGTCAGCCTGTCATCTATCTATCTACCAGTCCACCTATTCATCTGTCTATCTATCTGTCTATCTGTCTATCTATCTATCTATCTATCTATCTATCTATCTATCTATCTATCTATCTATCTATCATCTATCCATTTCTTCCTTCCCTTCTCCCCTCTATTCCTTTCTCTTCTTTTTTAAACCTTAGGGGGTTCTCTCAAGATACTTCAAGAATATCATACAATTTTCAAAATAATAATAAACTTTTCAAATATAGTAATCTGATATTATGCCTTTATCGGTGAGGACAGAGGTGGATGGAATTTCCTGCCCTATAAATCAGGGACCTACTGGCTGCTGATCTGATTGACACATCATTTTAGTGTGAGATTACTCCCAGTGTGTAACTGTCAGATAGCAAACCCTGTGCTTTTCAGAGACTGCTGGAAACAGGAAGTCTTGTGAGCATTCCTGCAGCGTCGGAAGAATCTAACCCCTTCTTTCCTTTCTTACTGGCAAAATAGGTCCAGAATTTGTGGTGCATTTATCTTCAATCAACTGTTTCTTTGTCTCTTAACTTAGCTTGTAGATCTGTTTTCAAAGTAACTGATGTTAGTTAATAAATAGGACGGCAAGCAGGAGAAAGCTGTCAGTTAGCAGCTCATTTTGATGGACTCTGCTGTCTACAAAGAGTTTGCTGGGTGCAGAGTGTGGCAAACACAACTCCGCAAAATGCCTTATCCTTATTCTTCAGCATTTCCCTTATTCACAATGTGCTGTTCATGAAAACAGCAGGAGGCTGTCCCATGATGATGCCTCTGAACCAGTGACTATTCAGGTCACGAATAAAAACCAGCAAACATCTGTATTTGTGCACTTGGGAAGTTCTCCATCTTTCAGAGAAAGAACTTTACACTGGAGTCCAGTATGGTGTAGCTGAGTTTTCTGCCCTTGTTTCCAAGTCTTTCCCCTCCACCCTTCCCGACTCTTCTCAGAGCATTCTGAGACCCTGCTCTTGCAGCTGCTTTCCAGTCCATCACACTGAATATATTTCATTACTTCCCTGCATTGTCGTTCCTGTAAACCCATGATCGTAAGACAAGGTTGCTTTGTGTGTCCCTAGCATCGTGGAGTGCTTGGCACATTAAGCAGCCTCATTAAAATTAATTAAGAGAAAGAAGGAATCAGTAGGTAAATAAAGAGATGAAGACATATTTCTAGAATTTTCTAAATGGGATCTAAGTAAACCACTTAAATATTATTGACTCAGGAAGTTCTTCTAAAAAGATAAACGAAGAACAAGGACTTTCACAGTTATTTTCAACATTAAGAAAGGAGACACCCTGGGTTTATGGCTCAGGATTTCATTCTACAGCATGTGGGTGGGTTAGAAAACATTTATATGCATATTGCATTCTTGTCATTTCTGCATCACCACAGCTCAATCCTGCACCTACAACAATTACACCTTGGAAAACTCTAATTGCAAATGCCATTGAGGTTTGTTGAAATGATCTTGTGCATGAAAGGCAGGCCCCTCCCCTTCTTGCTGTCAGAGGGCTTTTGAGCAAATGTGACCAGCAGAACACTATACTTCCTGAGCTTTTGGTGGGAATTTTCCTAGAAGACTTACTTGACAGGCTGCATGATTAAAAAATAACTGTTCCTGATTCCTAAATGCCACAGTGCCCTCCCAGATTCCAGTAAGGAAGAAATAAAGCAAAACATGATGCACAATGTACCAGTTCAAACACAGGAATCTGTAAAAGGCTTTATGTAATGAAAAAACAATGTTATGATGAGAGCCACAGTTACACACATACACACACACACACCAGCTTCTGTGTGTCCCTTGCCTTGTAGTAGAAGGAGGTGAAGATAGCAGAAGCTCCCGTAGATACTTTGTATTCAGATATACAGCAGCCCTGCCACTTATTTGCAGGGTAAGCAGATGACTGTTTGCTCTATGCATAATGACTCTGTGAGGAGTGACCTTTCCTGGTGATTTTCTAACCAATTAGTCTGAACCCTTTAATTAATTAATTTCCTTAAGCAGAAGAGGTCCTCCCACCCCGTCTCCCTTAGCAATCATTCATTTTTACACCATCTTCAAAATTATTAGCTTGGGAATCTGAATGGCCCTACACCATTTATTTTCATTTTCCTTGCTGGTGTCTCAATAAGTGACTGACTACTAAGGTCTACGCTCTGTGTGGGTGAGTGTGTGTGTGTGTGTGTGTGTGTGTGTGTGTGCATGTGGGAGTATGCAGACACAGACACGCATGCCCTCGGAATTGTGTGTGTCCATTTATTTGTTATACAAACCTTGCTAACAACTTTAAATTTCAGAGCAGAAAAGCAGTGTAAGTGACAAAGTCTGATTTTCCCCCCAGGCTCCTAAAGCAAATGATGGAGATGGACTGGACACTCTGCAGTCTAGCCTAGCCTCTGCAGATGGACTGGACAGTCTACAGTCTAGCCTATGCAGATGGACTGGATACTCTATAGTCTAGGC
>NC_022015.1:78174994-78175267 GCF_000317375.1 Microtus ochrogaster | reverse complement strand
ATTCTACAGTCTAGCCTATGCAGATGGACTGATGGACTGGACATTCTACAGCCTAGTCTATACAGATGGACTGGACATTCTACAGTCTAGTATATGCAGATGGACTGGACAGTCTACAGTCTAGTATATGCAGATGGACTGGACAGTCTGCAGTCTAGCCTATGCAGATGGACTGGAGAGTCTACAGTCTAGTCTATGGCAGATGGACTGGACAGTCTACAGTCTAGTCTATGCAGATGGACTGGACACTCTATAGTCTAGCCTATGCAGATG
>NC_022015.1:78140733-78174879 GCF_000317375.1 Microtus ochrogaster | reverse complement strand
AGATGGACTGGACAGTATGCAGTCTAGTCTATGCAGATAGACTGGACAGTCTACAGTCTAGGCTATGGCAGATGGACTGGACAGTCTGCAGTCTAATCTATGCAGATGGACTGGACAGTCTGCAGTCTAGTCTATGAAGATGTACTGAACATTCTACAGTCTAGTCTATGGCAGATGGACTGGACAGTCTGCAGTCTAGCCTATGCAGGTGGACTGGACAGTCTACAGTCTAGCCTATGCAGATGGACTGGACAGTCTACAGTCTAGCCTATGCAGATGGACTGGACAGTCTGCAGTCTAGTCTATGCAGATGGGCTGGGCAATCTGCAGTCTAGTCTATGAAGATGGACTGGACACTCTATAATCTAGGAAAAATTCATTCTGTTCAGATCTCCTGGTATAATCCATGCAAATTCCCTCGGGTAAGGCTCAAACACCCCTTTACATGAGCAGTTCTTAATCTCAGGAGCATATTATGGAGACAGAACAACAAAGAGGGACCCATTGATTTGCCTTAAGACTTCGCCTTTTTATGTAATCATTAATTAATGTGTATCCTTATTAGTATATTTTCTTGTCATGCTTGAATTGAATGCAACCTCTACAAAAAAATAGTAGGGAAGAGAGAGATGTGTAAGTACACTTTCCATCAAGCCTGATGCATTCCATCCCAGGATCCACAAAGTAGAAGGAAAGAAACAAATCTACCAAGTTGTCTTTGACCCTCCACACCCCATGCATCTGTATATGTACCTTTGCATACACACCCCTTCTGCATGGAAATAAATGCCATACCAAATTAAAAAGAGAGCTCTGAAAAATGCTTTCTTCCTTACGTATATATAGTTTTGAAATTATATAAAAAATTTTCTATCAATTTACAGTTTATATCGCATATACTGTTATGCCCAAATCCATGATGTTCTTGTAAAAACCAACAAGGAGACCAAGTCTCGTATGTAAAAGCAAAGAGTGTTTATTTTATGAAAGTTTGCAAACTTGGTCTCTCTGCATGTCCAACATATTGGAATAAATGGAGAGCCCCAAACTCAGTTAGAATTGGGTTTTTATAGTAGTAAAAGTGGGAGTGGGGTTTTCTGAGGTTCAGGACCCCTGATTGGCTGACATTTGTTTAGGGGTGTCCTGGTGAGTGTCTGATGGCAGGTGGTCCTATCTATAGCGGATGGAATGTTACTCATTTTCTGTGGATGGTCTGTTCTTTGGTGGTGCTCAGGTAATCTCAGCTTGTGGTTCTTCCTGCACCAAGTGCAGCTTCAGGGTAAGCTACTGAGACTCAGGCCTCTTATTAAATGTATTGATGGCTGAGTCCTACTCTGGTAGGTGATAATGGTTGGAAGTAAAGAACTTCCTTTGGGTAATCTATTCATATTTAGCTTATCATGGCTGGCTCCTACATATACATTCATATAAAAGATAGTATACATTTAGTATAAAATTTCATCCACATATATTAATTTATACATATGCAAATATTACTTTGAGGAAAGAGTGAAAGACCCCAGGAGTTGGGAGACTTTTACTCAAGTCTTGGGATAACACGACCCCCGAGAACTCTCAAGAGACTGTCCTTGCTGTAATCACACGAGGTTTATTGACAGGAACCAGCACGTTGGGGCTGAGACTCCGAGTAGCTGGAAGAAGAGGTATTTAAGGGAAGAAAACACAACCCAAAGGGAGTAGGGAGGGCATCATTGGAAGATTCAGAAAATACCAATGGTAATCACAAAGGGGTAACTCCCCGTTTCTCAAGATTGTTCTCAAGATTATAATCTAACTTTGTGGTCAGCCAGTTTCTGGAACAAAGTCACTGAACCGGCTAACCGAGAGTTTTGGCTCTACTCTTCCTGCTAGGGGGTCTGGTTTTATGCTGGTCGTTGAAGAGAATGATTTCTGTGCACATGCTCTCATATGTGGGAAATCTGTCATGGTCTAGACAGGATCATGAGTCTGACCAGTATTTCCTATCTAGGCACTTGGTTCCAGAGAACCCTGGCCTCAACTAAGGCATTTATTATTCTTCTTTTTATGTCCTATTTAGTATCTAGATGAATAGACTATGTCATCATTAAAATAGGCAATTATCATTGTCTCTTATGTGTGTGTGAGAGAGAGAGTGCATACACATACGTGCATGCATACATTGTTTAGAAATTTAGGAGTAAAAGTTGCTGTGGTTTGATAACCTCTATTTAATACCATCATGATGTTAAAATCTATTAATATTCTATTCTGGTAACTTTAATGCCATTACATCTCTGCCCATATATCTCTCCAAAATGAGATTTTGTACTCTATTTTATATTCTGATTTTTTTATTAGTGTTTTAATATATTGAAATTTACCATATGAGATTTTCAGTTGCTGAATAATTTTTAACTAGAAAAATGGAAGTTGTGGCTTTGTTTACTAATGGGAAATGCTCTTTCCAAGGAAACCTTGGGACTAGAGTTGATGGTTCAGTCATTTACAGCACCAGCTGCTTCTCCAAAGGACCCCAGCATTCTCATGGTGGCTCACAACCGTTCTACAATGCCAATTCCAGTAAACTGTCCGCTTCTGACCTCTGAGGGCACCAGGCATACCCATGGTATATGCACGTGCTGGATAAGCATCTATACACATAAAATGAAAAAAAAAACACCTTTTTATCTGGTGGTGGTGGTACACAGTTTGATGTCAGGAGGTAGAGGCAGGTGGATCTTTGTAATCCAGGGCTACACAGAGAAACCCTGTCTCGAAGAAAAAACAACAACAACAATCTTTTAAAAAGTAGTTAAGTATGACATTTTTGTCAGTTTCCTTCACACACAACATTTTATTTAATTCTCGCAGTTACCCACTCAGGAAGTTGCTTTGCATAATCGTGTTTTTCAGATGAGACACTTGAGGATTAGGGAGCTAAGATGTCTAGCTCAGTATTTGATTATCTGGAAAGGAAATGAAGAGACAAATTAGTATTACACCTTGCTCTCCCTGCCTTAGCAGTCTTTTTATAAAAGAACCAATACATGAATTACTTAAACCACAAATATTGTTCCTATCTTTTTAATAGCTTACTTTATAGGTTCATTTCATTTTTATTATAATAATCTTATCCAAATGCCTGCCATTTAGGTTATTTTTATGTTCCATTACCATTAAGAGTGCTGTGATGAACTTGACTTTGAATATACAAATTCTTGACTTTTTGATCTTGAACCGAATGCTGTGTCTCCATCTACTCACGTTTGCAATGATAGTCTTACCCAGTAGAAATCTTGTATTTTAGCAAATAGAACATTATTTTTTCAAGTATTTTTTAATTTCCAAGTTATTTTTTTTTTCATTTTGGAATAAGCTAAATAGAAGCTCCATTGCAATGTATTTGAACAATGCAATATTTTGTGTCTTTATATTTATATGTTGAACATGCATATTTTTTCAGTAATATACCTGTATTCAAGTGTCAGATAAACCTACTTCTCCTTTCTATAAAAAGTAAATAAATAAACAAAATCACTGGCTTCAATTCTTCATGGAATGAACCTTCCCTCTAATGTTGCCGGCAGACATAAAGGGCAATTGTTTCTTTCTTTTACGTTGTTTTGTTCGCAAGGGATAATTTCCCCATGGCAGTGCAGAAATAGATAGATCTGCAGCAATTATATATAAAACTCTCCATGTTAAAAAAAGACCCTTCAATTCTATTATAGTTACCTAATGGTAAAGGGAAAAGCTAATTATCTGAGATGACCCATTCTCAGTTCTTTTTTTTTTTTTTTTTGGTTTTTCGAGACAGGGTTTCTCTGTGGTTTTGGAGCCTGTCCTGGAACTAGCTCTGTAGACCAGGCTGGTCTCGAACTCACAGAAATCCGCCTGCCTCTGCCTCCCGCCATTCTCAGTTCTTGCAGGTGACTTGCTAAGTGGAAAGAAACAAGGAGGGGTAAAACAATTACTTAGGGTTGGAGAGACCCCATGTTGTTATGGGATCTACAGGGGTTGTATACCAGTAAGTGACCGCAAAACCATCCCAAAAGGGTATTCATAGCCTCTGTATTTTAGCTACTGTGTGGAAACTATACACTGCAAAGATTACTAATAAAGTGTGCCCATGGTCGAATCCAGGAAGTTCAAAGTACAGACAGGTGCATTTCGTTCTGGACTGTGCTCAAACACTAGAGTTATTACAAGGCATAGCCTCGTGTAGTCATGGGAGTAGCAGTCTGAAATAGCTCTGGCCCAAAGCAGAGGTGAGACACTTTATGGGAAGAGGCCTTTATTCTCTGCAGACAATACAGAATGCAACTATGTACTGAGTATTCTAGGTCCCTACTCCAAATATGCATTGTGACCAGATTTTCATATTTCAATCTGTAAAGATTCAATTGCACAATTATGTTTTAGTTTATAATATATAGTAAATAAGATAGATTATAAGGAAAATAATAGTTTAAAATATTTTCCAAGCAAATGTTTTATAAAAATAAGTGTGTTTCTTTAGTGTAACACTTTGAGTGAGAAAACTGATTTTAATTTTGTGCGTAATAAAATATAAGAATCTTATTAAAACAGAACAAAAGTTTAAGAAAATTTGCCAACTTAGTGAAGTTGTGCAAAATGAAAGAAAAATCCACATTTTAAAATATAAAAGCCGTGTTTAGGGCAGTTGAAGTGGAGGGTAAGTTAAACACAGCCCCTCCCAAGCACTGCTCTTCACCAGCGGCAGAGCTACCTGTTCGGGATGCCTCACTCACACAAGATCTGCCTTGGGAAAGTTAATATATTTTAAATTATTTTAAAAGAAACGCAACACCTTATTCTTGGACTTTTCTTAATTGATGCTTTATGGAGGCAGTGTTAACATTGTACAGTGTGTGTATAGAGGACTTTCCTCTATTATCTGAAGAGAAACATTGCAAAAAAATTAAAAAAAAATAAAATATAAAAGCCGATAAATAAATGTCTACGGAGAAGAGAGAAGTCAAGTTCTGCTTCTCATATTTCCAGTTGTATACTTGACATTCACAAAAGTACACAGAAAAAGTGTTGAGCAATGATTTTGATAATGTCCTTCTTTGTATACTGTCTATCCCTGTCTACACACCTTCTGGGATAATCCTGCCTAAAGTGTGTTAGGTAGATAGGTAAAGATATAGGGTTTTCACATTACGGTCAGATGTCAGTTTTTCATTTTTTTCCCTTTTATTGTTTCCATCTTCTGTAGTTTTGCCATAGCCAGTAGACTCTGCCATGTCTTTCCATCACTAAGCCTTTCACCAGACTCTTACTTCTCACGAAAGCAAATTATCTTGGTGACGCCTAATTGTTAACAGGCATCTATAAGGCAAGGCTCCAAGAATGTCTGTGAAGCATTGTTTAAATTAGGTTGTCATCCAAAAAAAAAATTGTGAGGGGCCATTTGGTTGTGTTAGTTGATATGAAAACCTGTCTTAATAGTCTGAACCATTCATGCCCTTAGTGGACTCCATGAATGGGAAAGGGAAGCTGAACCTAGTGTGTGTGCTTGTTAGTCCACACCTCTCTGCTCTTCTCCATGGAGGTCACATCACACATTCTTTTAAACTCCCCATGTGTAACCTCCATCCCTCCAGGAAGGATGGTAGCCTGGAACTGTAAGTCAAGTGAGCGCCTTCTCCCATAATTTGCTTCTGTCATGGCATCGTCTCACAGCTATGGGAGAAGAAGCCGTGACATTAATTAGAAGGTAGATGCTGCTGCTGTAAGTCTTTGTCTCCACACAGAGAAGACAAGCACAGGACGAGAGAAAGTGCCGCATCAAAGACAGGCCTGATAAATGACACTCATCCCAAACTCGAAAAAGCTGTTCGAGCTTGTAATAGAAAAGCAGATCTCTTTAAATAAGGGTGGGTGCAAAAAAGAGATAATTTTTCAAAGAAAATAAATATAGGGCAAATCAGAATGTGAAAAATATTCAGGGTCATATTCCTTGAGGGTATTATAAATTAAACAATAATGATATACAACTAGTACTTGTCATAACAGCTAGTCTCTAAAATGTAGCTAATATCAAATGCTGGCAAGATAGTGGAGAAGTGATGGTTGTGTTTGTCTTTGATGGTGAGGCAAAATAGTACAGTGCATTGCAAAGCATTTTGGCAGTTTCTTCCACAGCTAAACATAATCTCATGATAAGATACAGCAGTCATGCAGCCTGGAATTTACTCAAATGAATTCAGAATGTATGCCCACAGTAAAACCTACCCAAGGATATGAGTAGCAGTGTTATTTATAGTTGCAAAACTTGGATGCAACTAAGATGTCCTTTAGTAGATAAGAGGATAAACAAACGTTACCATATCCACACAGTGAGATAAGTCTTCAACTAGAAGACATTGAGCTATGAAGCTAGAACAGACCTGGAGAAGGTTTAAGCGCATGTTACCACGCAAAAAGGGGAGGGGCTGCATAATGTGTGATATGATGTGTGCCACACACCAAACCAGATAGAGTGGAGAGAGCCACTGTTATCATGGGTGGGAGGAACAAAGGAATGTTTGTCATACAGTCTTCATAGGGGTGGCACGATTCTTTAAGATACCACCAGTAGACATAAACCCCAGAAGACATTTGCAGAAGCCTATTCAACATATAACACCAAGACATGCAAATGCATGCTTTAAGTTTACGTGATAGTGGTGAGTCAATACAAGTTCCCCAGTTATAAACTGCTGCAGAGCAGATGTTGACAGCGGGTTAACACAGGTTGAGAGTCGCTACAGGAAATAGATGAACTTTTGCTTAGTCTTGTTCTGAGCCTAAAACTATACAAAAATAATAAAGCCTTTGAATAGTTATATTTGGCGTTCTCGGTGATTTGACTCTGATCAACAGTTGGTTAGTTGTAGTGCCTATTATGTTTTGTTTGGACTCTAAGCTTTCCAGAGGGTGATGAAGGGTGTATGCAGACTACAAAGGCGGCCATGATGAAGCTAAAGAGTTTTATCTTCCACATTTTTAATGAGGCAACACTGTGCTTCCCTACTCAGTTGAACGCCCAAGTTAGTACTCACTGGTGGGCATATGTTTAGCACATGACATCTACAAGTCATAACGTGTTCCTTGGCCCAAAATTAAAGTGCCCAAAGAAACTTACCCATTTCGTTCTTTTTTAAGCCTTAATGTAAGCTTTGTTTGCTGCCCCAGAAAGCTTATCTGCCCAATAAGACTGTCCATTTACAAGTGGCATTTTCAGATTCTTGACCTTTTTTATATATTTCTTAGTGTTTTCTTCTTCTGGGATTTAGAAAGTTCAGCAGATCAGAGGGGATTTCTCAACTCAGTATGAGACATAGAACACAGGAAAGCAATTTCTAAGATTTCCCTTGTGGGAGTAAGGTGCTCAAATTATATGAGAAGGGACCATAGAGAGATCTTTTTCGAAACCCAGGCAATGAAAGAAAGAAATAAGCATTGCATGGGTTGAATTTGTAATAGGCAAGGAATGGGTCTCATCTGACTTACCTGGAAACCAGGGCATAGTAACATTTTAATTCACAGAAGGTTCTTGGTTTCTCAGTTTCTGCTCAGTCCTTATAGACTATTTTTACTAGGGCCTCTGCTATGGTTTGAATAGGAAGTAACCCCAAAGGCTCAGGTATTGAAGGTTTGATACTACACTGGTGTTCAGAGACAGTTGGGTCAGAAATGAGCTAATTTCATCAATACACTGGTATGTGCACAGTTGAATGAACTATTGGGGGGCAGACTGTTCTTCTGGGGGGAAAATGAGTCTAAATCAGTACTTACTCCCTTAAGTTCTCTTTGGTGTTTTGGCGGCAATGGAAAGCTAACAGTGATGCAGCAGAGCAGAGTGACAGATGCACACTGTTGGACATGTACATTGGAGCTCCGTCAAGATCATCGCTGTTACTATTTGTTTTCAGTGCTGACTTATTCAGGGAAGGCAGGGAAAGCAAGAGGGTTAGGAGTTGGGACTGTTTCCTTTCTCCATCATAGGAGGATCTGAGGACTTCTTCCTGTTACATTGATCCAAATGAGGAGCTGGCTATCAAGGCTGCATCCCCTCAACTTTAGATACATAATGTCCAGAATCCAACCCTTGGCTGGGGAAAGCAAAGTGATTTACATACCGGGCTCTAATTCCTGTAGGAAATCTAACAGGAGAAGAAAACATTGAATTCCCTCCTAGGTAACAAGTTAAGGAGGGAATCTGGGACTGGTGTGTTGTGGCTGGGGATTAAAAGATTATGGAATACAATTCTGCTGGGGTTCTCTCGAGTCTTGTCTTGAAGAGGTCTCAAGTGCCCCCGATAGAGCGATTGACCAGATGCTAAGAACAGATTGGTAAAACTCACCCTCTTCATAGAAAAGGCACTCAGCCCCTACTCTCTCCTCTCTCCCTTCTGTCTTTTTGGAGTCAGACAGCACAGGGATTTGAGAAATTCATTAGAACTAAGACCTTACACCCTGTTCTTAATGTCTGTGCCAGCCTGGCTAGGTTGGAGATTCAGGAACAGAGTGGGTAGAGAAGGTAGAGTTAAGAAACAAGCCTGTCGAGTTTAATAGTCAAATACAGGCTGTTTGTTATTATCTTCAATGGGGCATTTATTTCGTGAACTAAGACAGTGCGTGTGATTTAAAGTGACTGTGGGACTATCTATTACATAAGATTTAACGGAACGTCAGAAACCTGCCAGAAATTATACACAGAAGCAAGGGAAGATTGCTCCCCAAGAACTCACTTTTAAGGAAGGCAGACACAAGACCTTGTTTCAAGCTACTCCTCACACTTGCCCATCACAGTGGTTACAGATGTGGGTGTGAATGGGCTGTGGCTTCCTGTAGCTAAGGCTCCCTGTATGCTTTTCTCTTCCAGTGGTCATTGTTCTCTTTCATAGCAGGGTTATTTGGGGGGTAATTATAGGGTAAGAGTAAAGCTCTTTGGGGAAAGTAATCTTCTAGCCTTAGAAGAGGGAGGAGAATTTGGTAGCTACCCAGAAAACTTTGCTAATACAATGAAAAGTGTGTAGGGTGGAAATGTAAAGCCCTGATAGACCCAATTACACCTGCATGCCAACAACACAGTGGGCCCATCACGTGCATTGTGGAACTTGAGCCATGTTTAACACTGCTATGTAATAAATCTTTTAAACTGAATGCTTGTGAGAGTGCGCCACATGACTAGTCACATAGAGATAACAAGAGTGAAGGGTTGGGATTGGCTGGAATGGGCCAGAAAACCAGGATGGTTAATCTCTCTTTCCCTGGTCTGCTATTGCTCATCTGTTCATGAAATGTGACTTTGTGTTTGTGTTTGAGTGTGTATGTGTGTCGGTGAAGAGGGGAGGTATGGGGGAGAGGGTAAAGCAGAGGAAAGAGCTAAAACTAAGCTCTATTTAATAGTTCTGTGGTATTCACTGTGTCACACCACTAACATTCCTAAACAAGTATGCCAGGGAGAATGTATTGAATGTTGACTTTGTACTCACACAGATACATGCACACACACACACACACACACACTTACATACACATAAAGTTCCTAGGCAAATGTCATTTAGACCACACTGAGAGTGTAAAAGAAAAAATGGACCACCAATGGCAGCTAAGAGAAGAAGGAATGCAGTACTAGGTGGTTTTATTAGTAGTTGGTGGAATGTAGGGAGGGGTAAGGTGCAAAATTTTTTTTAATTAATTAATTTATTTATTAAAGATTTCTGCCTCCTCCTCTCCACCGCCTCCCATTTCCCTCCCCCTCCCCCGATCAAGTCTCCCACCCTCATCAGCTCAAAGAGCAATCAGGGTTCCCTGATGTGTGGGAAGCCCAAGGACCACCCACCTCCATCCAGTTCTAGTAAGGTGATCATCCAAACTGCCTAGGCTCCCCCAAAGCTGGCCTGGGTCTGAAAAAGCATGGGATAAAACTGGACTTGCTGAACATAGCAGACAATGAGGACTACTGAGATCTCAAGGTACAAAAATTTTAAATCAGAAAACTTGAGTTTAAATATGTCGTACCAGCTGCGCAATGGTATTGTATGACTTTAATCCCAGCATCGGGAGGCAGAGGCAGGCAGATCCTTGTGAGTTTGAGGTTAGCCTGGTCGACAGAGCAAGTTCCAGGACAGCCAGAGCTGTCACACAGGGAAACCCTGTCTTGAAAAAAACACAAAAATTATTTAAAAAATGAAAAATTGTGAAATAAGTATGTCATACCTACTAAATAAGACTTGGCAAATAAATACTTTATTTTATCCCACTGAGATAAACAAATGTTGGCAGAGGTTTCTGTCCCACCCAGTCCCACAGCCATTCAATCCCAAAGAAACACACAGAGGCCTACATTAATTATAAACTGTTTTACCTATTAGCTCAGGCTTTCTTATTAACTAATTCTTACATCTTACATTAACCCATAAATCTTCTGCCATGTAGCATGGTACCTTTTATCAGTGAGGCATTTTCATCTTGTTTCCTCTTGGCCTGGGTGACCACTGCAGACTGGGCCTTCCTCTTCTCAGAATTCTCTTATTCTGGTTTCCCTGTCTATACTTTCTACCTGGCTACTGGCCAATTAGCATTTTAGTAAACCAATATAAGTGACAAATCTTTACAGGATGCAAGACCACTGTCCCACATCAGAGAAAGTATCACACCAATATCTCTTTGTAAAGACCATTTAAATATCTTTATCTCCAGAAATTGACCATTCTGCCAAATTTTATCATTTGTTTTGTATTTCATTGTCCCCTGCACTCTCTCATTGACCCCTCTGTATACTCTCTCTCTATTTCTCTCTCTCTCCTGTGTGTGTGTATGTGTGTGTGTGTTATACATATCCTTTCCTGGGTAAATGAACACACACACACACTAATTGATGAGAAAATACATTTAAATGTGTCTAGTAAATGTCCAGGTTTGACCAAGGTTATTCATCTGTCCAGTTTGCCTAATTCTCCAACGATGTTCAGAAGGAACTGTGATTACTGACAAATATTACCAAAGAAGTTAGCACAGGCTGGCTCCTGGCCAGTTTGGCTATGGTCCTAACACTGGAAGTGAATACCACTCATATTTTTAGATAATTATTCTACATATTGGCTGGGAAAATTCCTCTATGAGATTTTGGGACACTTTAGAACATGGCAAGGCTGAAATCCATTAATCAACAGCAATTAGATTAAAATGTTAAACCTACTGGTGTGTAGCAGACTGTTGGGAATGGGACATATTTTGCCTGTAGAGATTATTTGGAATGGGCAGAGACATTTTGGGTTGTCATAGTGGGGCATACTTGATGTGGGACTTGATGTGGGAGTGATTTCTTTCTAATCTGTTACTTTTATTGGTTAATTAATAAAGAAACTGCCTTGGCCCATTTGATAGGCCAACTCTTAGGTGGGTGGAGTAAACAAAACAGAATGCTGGGAGAAAGAAACTGAGTCAGGCAGTCGCCATGATTCTCCCACTCCAGACAGATGCAGGTTAAGATCTTCCCTGGTAAGCCACCTCATGGGCTACACAGATTATTAGAAATGGGTTAGATCAA
Organism: Microtus ochrogaster; assembly: GCF_000317375.1. Classification (NCBI taxonomy): domain Eukaryota; kingdom Metazoa; phylum Chordata; class Mammalia; order Rodentia; family Cricetidae; genus Microtus; species Microtus ochrogaster. The sequence continues at coordinate 78,163,328 of NC_022015.1, read as the reverse complement.
TATATAAGAGCTAGCCAATAAGAGGCTGGAACTAATGGGCCAAGCAGTGTTTAAAAGAATACAGTTTCCGTGTAATTATTTCAGGTGTAAAGCTAGCCGGGTGGTGGCACACAGCCCCGCCACTCGTATTTCAACACATACTATGCATACCTAGAATGTGACAGCCTAGAGAGTAGTAGAGTAGAACACACAGTAGCTGTGCATGAGAAAAACTACCCAGCCTCTTAATTTAAGAAGCCCCAGCCTTTTCTAACTCTAAGTCTAATACTCTGGGGTATATGCCAAACAGGGAAGATAAATGATTTCTTCCTTCAGAAGTTGTTGAACCATGATGTTAAAGGAGACCAGCATAATATGCTGTTAGTTGAAGATAATGACAGCTGGGCCCCCATGAGCCCCAGTTTATTTCACTGTCCTATTGGGCTCCATCCTTCAGCATTTCAAATGCGAAGGCAGAGGTGTGTGGGTTTTATTTCACTGCTGGCACCCCACAAATGTCTATTGGTCAAATATCCTCAGGCCCCTTTACTTAGAGTGGGAAGTTTTTCCCGAGTTTCCACCAGCATATCCTTATAAATCACTCTGCTGAAATCCAGAATAGCTTGGATAATGATAGGAAACTTAACTAGGAATTTAGCAGTGCATCACGACATCCAGCAGTTTTGGTTTATCACTTCCCAGGGGAAGAGAAAAAAAAAAAAACAAGCATAAGAAACAAGCCAATAAATTCATTTTTAAGCCTAGCACCCTCCTCCCTCTCCTTGGTAAATGTTGTAAATTCTAGCCCTTTATGGTTTGCTTGAGGAAGCAAGCTCAACATCGGACCATCAGACCGTTTTAATGGCCTTTGATTTACTTTTGAAGTGCTCATTAGTGTGAGGAATGACCGTGTTTTGAAGCCAATCACAGTCTTGAGACAGGTGGGAGCTTCATGGCCTTCCTCCCAGGGACTGGGGGGTTGTTTCGGTCTGGAGCAGACACACATGCTGAGCAGAAACACACTCTGCATTTCCTTTGCTTTTTGAGTGGCAGGTGGCTCTTTATTTTTCCCTCCTTTCACTTAAAAGAATACAGTGACACAGGGCATTTTATAGTCTCCTGTTCTCCAGTGTAAATTCTAGTAGCCACCAGCCGAGTGGGAAATAGAGTGATAGAGTGGCTGTTCTGGGAATCTCTTCTACCCTACGTGTGCAGGAAGAAAGATCCTCCAGTGTTAAGTCGGGGCCTCAAATAAGAACCCAGAGTGCGTTTTGCATTGCCTCTAAGTTCTGCTGAAAAGCAAACCAGGTGGCTGCAGTGGTAATTGGCTTGTGGTTGCATTTGTTCACCAAGATCTGCCTCACCAGGCACAGCACCCAGCAGGGTGGACAGCGAAGCCTCTCTCCTCACTCAGCAGACAGAATTAAGTTGCATTTCATCCTGTGCTCATTCGGGAATCCTCAATAGCCAGGCTTGCTGAGAGCGCTGCTGCAGAGTGGCCTTTTGAGATGTAAATACTATCGCCGGCACAGGAGAATCCATGAAGTCAGTTCCTGGGTCTTTACTTACAAGAGTTTTCAATGAAGAATCAATGGATTTCAGTTCCTGCAGCATTTTTCTTGCCTTTAAATCCAGCCTCAGTGTTCATCAATTTGTTTAATAAAGCCGGGGGCGGCTTTGGTCTCTGAAGCGAATAAAGAAGGTTTAGAGTAGCCGCTGCCCCGAATGCTTTCTCAATGTGTGTTCCCTTCTGCGTGCAAAAGACAAACCAACAGGAAAAAAGTTCCCCTTTCCTCGTTGACATGGGAGAATTTGTTTGGGAAAGGATGCTTGGCCAAAGGAAAGATTCTTTAGCACTTTAGTTCTTGATTCTTTATCACCGCTATTATTTTTACAGCCCGGTGACAGCTCCAGTCCTCCATGTGATTGGTTTTAGAATCCCATATGAAGCAGCTTTTCAAAAGCTTAGCTATGTGGCTGTCGCAATCAAAGGCCTGGGTTGCCACCACAGAAAGGATAGCTTATATCTGTCTTTGTTGTGCAACCAGGTGTAGAACTCTGAGCATATATTGCCAAAGGAAAATGATTTTGCAGTTCTCTAATTAATGCAATCTCTTAGAAAGCCTGGGTGCCACACTTTTGTGTTCTTATATGCTCTGGGAAGCCTGTTGAAATGCAAATTCTCTGGTCAATAGCAGCTCTGATTTCTGAGGTTGGGGTAAAGATCAGGAAGCTACATTTTAAGCAGATCTTCCTGTGCAAAAACTAAAAGGGCCATCTCATAAGAAAGAGCTGTGTGGGCAACCGTTAGGGGTGGCTGCCATCGCTTTGTTTCTTGTTGAGTTGCTCTGATTTAAGGGAATTGGCCAAATTAAGCGCAAATTAAGTTTTTTCTTCTCAAGTCTCCCTGTGTTCCCCAAGTGTAGTCCGCCTGCCAGGCCGGGTTCACCTAAAACAGGCGTAAAAGTCCCAAGGCATTATTTTATTTCCATAAGGATTACATGAGAACTCAAATACGCTCTACATTTGCGGGGCTTTTAATGTAACTTGACACACCCCCCTTACCATCACCAGGAGATCTAATTAAATTGGCTTGAGATGACCCCAGATTGGCATCTCTTAACATTTCTCCCCATGGTGTTATGGGCAGCCAGGACTAAGAGCCGCTGCTGTAAGAACTGTGCAAAGCCACAGAATTCTCAAACTCGCTGTGAAATGTTGAGTAATGTGCTGTGTTGAAGCCACAGGGACTGGGAGAGCTGGGTCCCTCTACTGTGACCACACTGCCCCAGACTGAGCTCAGGATTGCTGTTGCTGGCACTGATGGTAAGAGAAGAAAGAGAGAAAAGGAAAAAACAAACCAAAACAAAACAAAAGTTTTGTGATCATCCTGTCTGAGTTAGAGTTTTTCTTGTTCTGTTGTCTGTTGCAGTTATAAATACTAAAAAAACAAAACAAAACAAAACAAAAAAAAACATGACCAAAGATAGCTTGGCAAGGTAAGGATTTATTCAATCTTACTCATCCCTATCATAAAAGAAGTCAGGACAGATGTTCAATGCAGGAGCCTCTCTCCAGGCATACATCAAAGCTGAGGCCATGTTGGAACACTTCTCAATGGCTTTGTTCTGCCTGCTTTCTTACACAACTCAGGACCCTCCCACCCTGGGTTGGCACCACCCAGCTGATGCTCCTGTTAACATGAATAAGCCCAACTCTCACTTTAAAGAGACTAAATGATGTGAGATTCCCCTCTGTATGCTGTGAATATCACTGGTTAATAAAGGAACTGCCTTGGGTCTATAGCAAAATATAGGGGAACAGAGTGAAGCAGGTGAAACTAAACTGAATGCTGGGAGAAAGAAGGGCCGAGACACAGAGAAGCCAGAGACAAACACCAGAACATTAGCTGGTAAGCCACAGCCATGTGGCAATACACAGATGAATGGAGATGGGTTAAATTAATATGTAAGAGTTAGCCAATAAAAAGTTAGAGCTAATGGGCCAAGCAGTGATTTAAACATTATAGTTTCTGTATGTTTATTTCAGGGCTGAACAGCCGGGAACCAAACAATCAGCCTTTATTGTAACAATTAAAAGTTTATGCTGGGTTCAATTTGAGTGAGTGTAACCTAGAAGGAGACATTTAGGTTGCCCCAAATTTTATGTTCTGATATAGAAGCAGATTTGTGAAATTTTAGAGTTTATAGATCAAAGAGAGTTGTAAATTAAGGCCGGTTTAAAATTCACTGCTGAAAACTGGAGAGAGGAATGTACAATAGGATGGGAAGAGCTCTCCTGTAGGCCTCAAGTGGCACGTGATGACTTTCTTAGCATTTAGGCTTGAGTAAGCTAGTAGTCTGCTAGGTTCATAGATTCCAAAAGGTTTTTGTTTATCTTGCAGGATGCTTGTTCATACACAGAGGCGGGCATGGAATCACTATTCCGGGGTCTAAATCTAGCTCTAGGTAAGGTCATTAGCCTCTGGACCTGCAACATCCCAACCTCTCTACACCTCTGCAGTTCTAATCAGTGTACAGCTTCTTTCCAGGAATTCTCACCCACTTTACCTTGCTCTGAGTAAGAGCATTGCATCATGTCAAATGAATTTAAGTAATTTTATCTATTGAAGGTTATCAAGAATACATGTATATCCTTTTGAGCAATAATTCTAAGTGGTTCCTCCAAATCTAGTTAATTTTTCTATTATAAATATCAAAAGGCATATTTAAAAAGGAGTTGTTGCCACTTTCTAATGCACACTAAACAATTTTGTCATATGAGCACATGAACCACATATTACTACTATGAGGTCAAACAAAGAATACCACAGTGCTTAATTGATTCAAAGAAGAAAATAAATAGCACATGCTGTGGTCCAGAATCATGATGGTAGTGACCCGGAATGCGCAGAGCTGGGACAGTGCAGCCGCATTCTGCTGTGTGTCTGTGTGCATGCACATGTTTTATCCAAGAAGTATTAGTCTCATGCATTAATGGAAATCACTGGACTGCAGCTGCACTGACCTTCCAAGGCAGACAATTTCGTTAACAGATATTGGTGGTGGTGTTTTTGTCTAGTACACATTTCTTTAGCTACCGGTGAGATGACACCTTGTATGTGAACCTGTGTATCTAAGGGGAACATGTAAGAGGTTAAGTCTGTACCAGTTAAAAGTTAGCACTTTCCTGTGTCTTCTTTTAAGCCACCCCATAATTTGCTATTGTCATTACCCATATTATCTAGTCTACCCATGTGTTATCTACCCATGTGGAGTCTGTATTATTTCTATCACCTGTCTATTGTCTATCTGTCATCTACCTAGTTTCATTATTTTTTCATTATTTATCTATATGTCATCTGGGTAAATGAAGTAACCAAGACAAAGATGTGTTGAGTTGCTTACCCGAATTTCACAGTATGAGAAAATTGGCTTTTATGTTTCCAGAGCTCAATTCTCTATTTCTTTCCTTAAGCTCAACCATATTAAAAACTGTATTTGCAAACTTGCCAAAGTCAGATATGGGCTTAGAGATAGGATCTGGAGAGAACAAATTTTCTGATTTGTATGTTCAGAGCAATTGTTCTGTTCTGCTAAAGCAAAGAGGTACTGCTAAAAAAATTACAGTAAAATAGGAAGGACTGAGTAAAAAATGCCAGAGAATTTTTAACTGTCGTTGTGCCTGCGATGATTGACAATCTCAAGTCCCCTCCAGTGTGCTGCTTTCTAGATACTTAGCCTTCTCCCCATATAAGTAACTACATACAAAAGATCTAGAAAAAAATTGTGTTAATATGATCTTCCAGTATTGTATAGGTGCATACCCTGCGGTTTTATATATATATATATATGTGTGTGTGTGTATGTATGTATATATATATGTATATGTGTGTGTAAGTAATACAGATATTACTAATATATTAATATATGACTATATTTTACATATATATGTATTACACACATATATAGATCTGTGGATGCATAGAGATATCAAGGACTGGATGGAAGAGCAATAAACTAAGGTAGCTAATTTGTAAGGAACTTTAGATAAATCACAGGAGCTAAAAATAATTTTAGTATTATTATTAATATTAATGTTTAGGTTTATTATGATATCCTGTAATACACAAAAGACTTAAGAAGTACATGGACTAATAAAAATGTAAAGTTATTAACTTAGATAAAGGCACATATTAGCATTCCACACAGTAATTCATAGGAATCAAGAAGGACATATGCAAATGTCATTTGGCCCAGGTAAAGTAGGAAAATGACTATATGGATTTCAGAAAGGGAAAACTCTCTTCTCCCCCTTCCTTCCTCTTGCTCTCCCTCCCTCTCATGCTCTCTCTCTCTGTGTCTCATAAATGCTTGAGTGTGCACTCACATATATAAACACCGTGTATGAGCATTTCTCTGTTCTACTTTCTGTTTCAAAGAAAATGCCTTTGATTTCATTTGCAATCCCCTTGTGCCCTACAGCTATTGCCAATTTGCAAGAAAAGGGTAGTGACTTTTGTCAAAAGGAAATGCATCCTTTTCACCCCAGTGAAATCAGCAAGACTCCTCAGCAAGAGAGAGATGGACTGAAAGCAAGTGAGACAGTCAGAGAACCAGCATAAAACTACATGAGGTCCTCAAGGAACATGGATTCTTCTCACTGAACAAGGAGCTGGCACACAGATGTCAGGAAGGAGGGTGGTACAAAGCTCCAGGCACTGCCTCCCTGCTGACTCTTGCATAGGTAGCAGGAAAGAGCATCTTGAGGAAACTGTGAGCCCAAAATTAGAGGTATATTTCTTCTATATTATCTAAAGGAGTGAAGAAACAGGACAACACAAGAACCATGAAGATAAACATTAAAATAAGTGGCATTTAAAGACAGTTGGAGGGATTGAAATTGAGGGCAGAGTGACGCTTCCCAGGGAGGACTTTAGTTGTTGCCTTTAGAATTGGATAGTTGTTGAAGTCATAAATGGACACAGATCTGTAGGCAACACAGACCAGTGTAGCCCACACACCTAAGATCATTTCCACTGCCAATAAAAGCATATCTCTTGTGAAATCCTCAGGTACCCCTGTTCTGTATGAGGGCTCAGGAGAAGTGAGCAGTGTAGACTAACAGAAGACTCCACTGCAAATGCATCCAGGTTAGACCTTGAAGATACATGTTCACATAAACAGTATACTTCTTTAGCTATGCAGTCAAGATGGAGGAACTTTAGGAGTCTAAATCCATAATTGCTAATAACCATTGGAATGAAAGATGGTATGGCTTAAGATTCTTGGAACCCCTCAGTCATTATAGCCAAGTTACATTAACTGAAGGTTGGGCATTTATGTTTTCTACAAGTGCTTATTAATGAACCTTCTAATGTGACTTGCTGTTGCAAACACCTACCTCATATTAAGATATATTCTAGACAGATGGAAATTTGGAAAAGGGATTTGTATATACTCATATGTCATAGTGCATAGAACTGATCTAACAACAGTCAGGAAAAATGAAAATACTGAGATGTGCAATATGTAAGCTCCAACACAGACACAGTGTGAATCAGACATTCAAATATACATAGAGATACATTCTCTCAGCATTGTGTATTTTTTATTTCTACCCGCAGCTCTGTTCCTAGAGAAAATGATTGAGTACTCAGAGTAGCATATGATGAGTATATACTCATGAAGAATACCCTTAAGACTTCAGAGCCAAATAGTGGTATTTGGCTATTTATGATACTTTCCTAGGAAAGTGAGAATTATAGCTATGCTTTCAATATGGTTAGAGTCTCTGGTTGTATGACATCATTTTCATTTAAATATTGCTTATAAAGTTACTCATTGTGTTATGAAAATAAGAATAATATTGTTTTACTAGTGATTGCATATGCAAATATTAGAAAAATGAAGTTCTATTAAATTTAGTATAATCCCAACACAGTAAGATAATAACCATTTTACACACATACACACTATCACACACATACAAACATATATATACATACAATAACACACTGTATACTCATAGCCATATACCCCACACACCATACACACACAAAGTCACACATACACATATACACACACAGATACCCCTCATACCATACAGATACACACTACATAACATACTCACACACAGAGTGCATGAGAGTAGGTGTATGGACATGATCAGAAGAAAAGCTCAGGAGTCATTCTTTAGGAAGTATCAGGCAGCTTATCTTTGGAAACAAGCTTAGAGCTTGTCCTAGTAGGCTAAGGTTAACGGGACGTCAAGCTATGGATATCCTCATGTCTCTGCTTCCCTTGGGCTACACTTGCAGTCATATTCAACCAGTCCTGAAATTTTTATATGACTGCTGAGAATCAAATCCAGGTCTTCCTATGACTACAGCAAGCACTTATAACTAAGCCGCCCCATGAATCTCTATAGCTGCATAGTTTTCTCTTTTTCTACGTGTGTCTACAAATAGATATCTATTTTTGATAATGTATTTGAACAGGAGTACATAGTACTTAGGTTTGCATGCTAATCAAAATCAATTTACGTCATTATTTTAATGTGATGATATGCATTTAATGTAAATGTCATACAACATCAGTCAATTCCTTCACTATTCAGCATTACATGAATATTATTTTTATATTGTAAAAGGGGGAAAATAGCAGTCAAGTGTCTTTAAAAGTTACAAGAAATACTGTTAAGAGCTTACCTAAAAACAAGAACTTATATATAAATCTGTATATAACTATACATATACACTTTAAATGAAAATGTCACATCTAGGTCAGCAATCCCCCTTCCAAGAACCAAAGACTGCCTAACAAAAGCCCCAACACCAGGCATGAGCAACCCTCTTTTGAATTGATGGTTCGAGTTATCTAAGAGCTAGACTATTGCTATACCCTTGGTTGCCCCTCATAAGACACCAATACACCAATACACATCAAACATGGGACCTGGAGGCCCTTGAGCTGGAACTGACCTGAGTGTCTCCTCCTTGAGAAGTGTCCTTTATGTTACTGGAAGGTGTCATAGTTGCATCCAAAGGAGTGAATCGGTCAGCACTTCTACCCAGTTTGAAACATATGAAGAACAACACAACCAGCATTTCTTGATAGCCCTAAGAGTTCAGTAGTGGAATAAATACCTAGATAGTAAGATAGTAACTAACCTCTATAAATGGGACTTAAGACCTGCTTATCCAGAGGGAAATCATGCTTGATATTGGAAATCTATTCAGCTCTCCAGGGCTAATGAAGTCATGGGTCTTGGAGGAGAACTTACAACTGCCACTTTTCTAAACCAGCACAATCCCTAACTACACTCTAAATACTTGTCCTTATACCCACAGATGAGTATAGTTCTCATCCCTCATCAAAGACACTTAAGGAAAGGCTCAACATCCATAAGCATCAGAGAAATGCAAATAAAAACAGCTCTGAGATTCCATTTTATACCTGTAAGAATGGTCAAGATCAAAAACATTGATGACAACTTATGCTGGAGAGGTTGTGGGGTAAGGGGAACACTCCTGCATTACTGGTGGAAATGCAATCTGGTACAGCCCCTTTGAATGTTCGTGTAGTGATTTCTCAGAAAATCAGGAAAAACCTTCCTTAAGGCACAGTAATACCACTTTTGGATGCTCAATCTTGCAGGCAATCACTCATTCAAATAAAATAAAAATAATAGACATAACTTTAAAAAAAAATCAGAGCCTGGAAGATGACGAGCCTAATCGCAAGTTGACAATGACCAACTGAGGGCAAATGTCATAGCTGTCTCTCCTACAATGGTGTGAGAAGGAACATTGGAAACAAATTGGAGAAGGCAAACTTTTCAACGAATATGTGTCTCATGAGCTGACAAGAAAATAATAATTTCTGTCTCTTCTATTACTCTATATAACTTACTTCTTTTCATTTTTAATTATAAAAGATTTATTTCATTATATAACATTCATTATTTCTTTATTTTACTTAGGTCATTTGTGTGTGTGTCTGTGTGTATGTGTGTGTGTGTGTGTCTGTGTGTGTGTGTGTGTGTACCTGTGGATGCCAGAAGTGGTGCAAGGTCATTTAGAGTTACAGGCAGGCATGCATTGTGCTCATTGGTGTTGAGAGCAGAACTTCAGTCATCTTGAAAAGCAGTATGCTTTTAGCCTCAAAGCCACCTCTCTAGGCCCAAGCCAATCATTTCTTGATCTGACTGTGAGGCAGATGATGAAAGTAGATTGTGTGTGACAAACAGCAGTGCCCAGCTTAGTTGTCTCAGAAGAATCTTCCCAGCACTTCCCTAAATCAAACTTGCACCAGGAAGAGGTAGAGAGGGGGAGGGCATGGAAACTGTTTGATATGATCAACTACAGCTGTCAAAATCCCATCAAAATCTTTATGCCTGAAACATATGCTCAGAAGATAGATGTAATACCTGCAGCCGCCACAGGTGAAAAAAAGGAGGCAACTTTCTCCATGACAGCGCCCAACCACACGTCACACAGACAGTGCTTCACAACTTGAGTTAATCAGTCTGAGAAGTTTTGCCTCATTGACCAGATTCACCAACTGAGTGCTCCTTGTTAAGCATCTTGATGAGCATTGGAGGTGGAAGTAGCATGGAAAATACTTTCACAACTAGCAAATAGAAACTCCTTTTCAAGACTCTGTGATATCCTGAAGCACAGGTTTTCACGCTATTGGAAAAAAACAGACTTACGTTTTGGTGAAAATGTACTGATTGTGAGGGTTCTTGATTAGTAAAAATATCAGCCTACCTCCTAGCGTTTTAGAATTCACAGCCTAAGATTTCAATTACTTTCCCCCCAAGTAATAATATGATGAGAGTCTATGTTGAAAAAGTTGATGTGCTACTGAATGATTCAAAAATGCTGCTTGTTATATCCCAGGGTTTTTCAGACCCAGGCCAGCTGGCCTTGGTGAGTTCCCAATAGAACATCCCCATTGTCTCAGTGTGTGGGTGCACCCCTTGCAGTCCTCAGTTCCTTGCTTGTTCTCTCTCCTTCTGCTCCTGAGTTGGACCTTGAGATTTCTGTCCGGTGCTCCAATGTGGGTCTCTGTCTCTGTCTCCTTTCATCGCCTGATGAAGGTTATGAATATAGCTGACAATGAGGACTACTGAGAACTCAAGAACAATGGCAATGGATCTCTGATCCTACTGCACGTACTGGCTTTGTAGGAGCCTAGGCAGTTTGGATGCTCACCTTACTAAAAATGGGTGGAGGTGGGGTTCCTTGGACTTCCCACAGGGCAGGGAACCCTGATTGCTCTTTGGGCTGAGGAGGGAGGGGGACTTGATTGGGGGAGGGGGAGGGAAATGGGAGGCGGTGGCGGGGAAGAGACAGAAATCTTTAATAAATAAATAAATTTAAAAAAATGCTGTTTGTAAGATACTCAGTCAAAATGCAAAAGAGGAAGTAGGGAGGACGGTTCAGAGGCCATTGCCGAAAGTACTGCAAAATTGTGGCATTTGTTGACACAGAGGATACTAAACAGTCAGAACCACACCTTTCTTTCAAAAGGGCCTTAGAATGAGTTCTCATCACTTGTAGAGCGTGCTGTGAAGAATGAGCAGCACCCAGAATAAGAATCAACCTGCTGGTGTCATCTAACCGAAATCTGCGTGTAAAGTACGGAGAGATTAGGTCAAAATCTCACTCTCCTGTCACAAGAGGAGTCATGACCAGACAGCAGGTCTGTACCTGTGAGTTGGGGACAGAATAACAGTGAACTCGGCTTTAAGAAAAGGCAATGATAATAACAAAAGGCCCTGATGCTTGATTTAGAGCAGGACAAAGAAAAAAGTATCAGAATTGACAACTGAAATCAGCAGCTATTGCTTTGGGAATAAATAAGAAAGAAAAGACAGAAAAAGAGGAATGATGTCATCGGGTTGGCAGCCCTGCGTGTCTTCCACTCCCCCTCAAGTCTGGCTCAGACTCCTGTCAGCTGCACCACCCACATCTTCTCAGCAATGTAACCCAGATTTGCACCCACTTAGGCACCCCTTCTTCCCCTATCAAAATGCGTCGTTTAATCAGTGATGGCGTCCATGTGTTTGGCACTGGAAGGGTTGCTTCCTGTGCAGAGTGGATGGAATGGTTGCAGTGGCTCTTCTCCCTTTAGAGATGATAGATGTGGATAGATGTTTCCTCTCTACCTGTGAAACATTTTCAGAGGGAAATACACATCCAGGTGCACACACTAGTTCACACTCACCAGAAGGACAGCAATCCTGCAGAAGAACTTGGCTGTCAGACATGTAATTAGGTAGGAGGATGATTAGCGGGCTCAGTGCTGTAGGTGGGTTTATTTCAGTAGTGTTTGGGACATCATTGGGAAGAACAGCAGATGATTAGCATGGCTTTACAGAAATCTACACACAAAATGACAAGAATTCAAGTAGAAACAGGAGACATTCCTAAAAAAACCTTTGCAAAGAGAAGCAACAGTTCCAAAAGGATTTCTCATTGCTCTGGGGACCGAGCTGCATCCGCAAGCATCAGCCTTTTGAAAGGCTGTGCAAATAGACATTGTCAGGTAATGTTTTCTGCTTGAAAGCAACAGCAACCAACTGGCTAATTAAACCGAAGGGGAAATCCCTCTGCAAAGGATATCTAGTGTTCACAGAAACAACACAGATGGAATCTCATCTTAAACACCACCAGGGGCAAAAACCGGAGTTAGAGGGTTGGGAAGCAGTAATGTCCACATAATTTGATTAACTGTCTTGCTGGCAGTGTGCCAGAACTCCATCCATTTGTTCCATTCTTATGTTTACAACTCAGAGGCAAAGATTTCTTGGGCTAGTGTGCGCCGTTTGCCAACCCATGTTTCCAGGTCGGTGCTGCTGCTGTGAAGACTCTCAATAAAGACCATTCACTGATTCTCTGGCTTTCCACAGTGAGGAGGAGCTGGTTTTGCTTTGTTTGCTTTGTTTGCTTGAGACAGAGCCCCTCTCCTTAGACCTGGCTGTGCTGGAACTTACTATGTAGACCAGGCCAGCCTCAAATTCACAGAACAACTCCTGACCCAGCCTATAGATTAAAGATGTGGGCCACCATGCCTGGCCAGAAAGTCCACTGTAACGTTCCAAATCTAACACATTTTCTTCTTAGATAATTCTCTGGGAAACATCTGGTTATTGGGGAGGCATAATAGATTTGGTAAATGAAAAAAAGGCTATTACAATACACTCAACCAAAAGCTAACTTTTGAGTGGCAGTACTATGAAGTATTAAGATTTTAGGCCAAGGAAGAGTGACAGAAATGCTACATGTCTTTTTCTGTAGGATGTCCTTAAGGACACAACAAAACCTAGGGAAGGCTGTGAATCTAATTAGAAGCTGACTATGGACAGCTACCTACCCTCCAAACCTCAGGCACACAAATGAAACTGCATTTGAAGCAATGGCCATGAAAGTCGTGTGGCCAGTGTACAAACTGACTTTAATCTGTCGCCTGGAGTCGTTTGACTCCATGAATCCCAAGGACTTTCACCTCGCTACAATATATAAATGCCATCAGTCTGTTCTGGTTGGTGCTTTAGAAAAAGGTCTCCATATTAGAAAGTGTGTCTGAAGCATTCATTCTAATTTTTTGTCATTCTTGGAAAATTTAATAATACTGTAATACTGTTCTCTAATATGCAGTCAGTTCATATTTACATTTCCCAGTAGGCTACATGATAATATTCCACACACCCCTTTTCTTCTCTTCATTTCAATCTTTCTCTGATCTGGAATTTAATCAGGGATCAGTCAGTGTATTTAATCGTTCTAATTTTTTCAGACATTCTTAGTTAACTTCTCCTTCTCATACACACAACATAAAATTTGTTGTCTTAACCACTTCTCACTGCCCAGTTCGGCGAGGTTAAGTATATTCACAGTGTTCTGAGACTAAACATCAAGGAGCTGTCTCTCACACATCTCAAACTCGTCCTCATCAAGGCAATACCCCTTTCCTTTCCTGTACAAACTCTGAGAGCTCCGCTCTACTTTCTCTTTCTGTAGCTGTGACTGCGGTGGGTCTCTCTGCTACATAGAATTTGGTAGGGTTAGTTTTTTTTATGCCTCATTATTCTTAGCGCTGTGTTCATAAAGTTCATGATTTCTTTCATTTTTAGAAGGGGTCATAGATGGTCCCTTACTTAGAGTGGTTAGACCTGCATTTTTGTTTTACATTATGATGGCATGGAAATACTTCAGACTCAATAGACATCATAATAATATTTTAAAAATCCGAATATTTTCCCGTGGCAGAAGTACCTAGTTTTACTCTCTCAGCTGTAGGCATGCATAAACTTTTGATGCATATTTAAGTTCTGCAGGCCTGAGCTATGATGTCGAGGAACTTAGGTGAATTAAGTATGTATGCAATTTATGGTGTTTTCAAGTTATGATGGGCTCATGGGGACATAACCTCCTTTCACACTGAGGAGTGTCTGTAGATATGCATGCAAATGTGTCTATATAGTCACATCTTCTTTATTCACTCATCCATCAGTGGCTATTTGGGTTAACTCAACAGCTAGACGTCTTCAGATACTGCTACTGGAAAGATGGGTATGCAAATCGGTTGGAGAGCCTGCTTTCACTTCCCTAGGATAGTTACCCAAAAGTGGGAGTGCCAGATTACATATTCCATTTTTAAAATATTTTTGAGGAACATCTATGTTATATTCCATTATATATAACTGAACCAATTTTACATTACAATATTGTCCACAGTCTAGGGTTGCTACCATCCTCTGTATTCTCTCTAACTCCCTATTCATCTTTTAAATAAAATCTACCTGACCTAAATGTCACTGGCCGTGTACAAAAGGACTGATGGGTGTGTGGTAAAGGAGGGATGGTGCACGCTGAGAATGGATGTGCCACAGGATATCCTAGGAGTTGCACATGAAGATGGACGCTTAAAAGAAACCCCGCACTAGCTCAGAATTGAGAATAATAGAGGGTTATTTATTTAGGGGTAAACTCACAAGTCACAGCTCTCTGCTGGAATGGAGAACAGCAACCCAATCGAATCCCGCAACCAGAAAAGAGACCAGAGGCATGCTTTATGTTGGCATAAATAGTATAGGAGGCCATGCCCAAGTGGGTGGGTAACTTAACGTTATTGGTGGTAGGAATTCCTACAGCATGTGCATGTTTCAAGACCCACGTTGAAAACGAGAAGACAGAGGAAATACACTAGGAACTCGAGGGGCATCCTACCGTTGGGAATAGCAGGGAACTGATAAATGAAATCAGGTGCATGCATTCTAAAAGCTGAGCTAAAAGGGGAGTAGGCAACCACGGCTCAGAATGCGTGTGTATGTGTATGTATATACATAATTTTAATCTTTTTAAATTTTTAATTAAAATCACCACACACAACATTAAATTGGTTGTATATATAATATATGAATATATTATAAAGAAAGCTGTTACTTTGCACAATAACTAGAAAATAAAACATGAGATACATTAGACAAAATATACCATAATATTTTTTTTTCTAAAATTTCTCCCAGTGGACCCTGGAACTATATGTTGTGTGAGGAAAAGAAATGTTTTGAAATATTCTTTCAACTGGACTGATGTAACACCCTTCGCCTCCATATATACTGACTATCACAATTTTATGGGTTAATAGGTCTGAGGCTCAGGGAAAAATAATCTGACAAAATTTCACTAAAAATTAATGCTGCAATTGGCCAGGTCACTTGATTTTTTTTCCAGTTTGATAACATCCACAGTGATACCTTTGAAAGATTTGCTTGTTGATCTTGTGCATAATCTAAAAGCAGACAAAACTTTGCAACTCAGAACCAACTGCTTTGATGATGGCAATCGATGATTTCTTTGATTCCTGTTCACCTTCCCAGGCCACACCAGCATCTCCCGTACAGCTCCGGTTACAAAGACACACAGGTCTCCTTTATTGGCTGTCAGTCTTGGGGTTAATTCTGAAAATAATCTTTCTCTAAGGTCCAAAGTCACCACATCTCATTCATTGAGGATGATACTCTATCCCTTACAATTGCTGCCCATATAGATTCAAACCAATGACTTCAAATAAAGGTTCCTACATAGAACTGGTGAAAGTAATATCCTTCTTGAATTCCCTTTGCGAGAAAAGCCTTTGTGATCTTCTCCCTACATCTGCACACATGCTTGAGTGTACACACACACACACACACACCCCAGATAACCACATGCCCCACTAACTTAACCACATAGTGATGTTTCTTCCCAGTTTACTCTTTATTGAGTTACATCAATTGTGGAAGAAAAGTATGTCATATGATCAAATGTTGCTAGATAAAAATGAATTTGCCACCTGCTGCCTCCACCCGCCAATCTGGAAGATAAAAGGAGTTGAATTTACTGGGGAAAAATCGTTTTGATTTTTTTCTTTTAAGAAACTCCATATGGCAGGGAATGAACCACAGCTGCAGTAGGTAGCTACAAGTCCACCACTATTATTAATGAAAAAGCTTCTGTATGAATAAAATGCTCTGTTTTATAATAGAAACTTACTGTTTACTGGAAAAGTCATGTTTTCTATAAAATTTGATGATGTATTCAACCTCGTGCTGCTGGTCTGAAAATCTGGCTAATTATTCATTTTTAAAGAGTATGAAACATTGAATAAAAATTTTTAGTGCATCATTTAGGCTGTACTCCTCCACTCTTTCTTCTATGTTTTACTCAGAATTTTGCCTCATCGCCTTGAAGGAAATAGAGACTGAAATCATCTTTCTCTCTGAAGCAATATTTCTGTTTTTTACTAGACAGTATGGCTTATGAGTCAGTAGCATCCCAAAATTTTAAGGTCAATTAATGATCCATAGCCCTAATTATATTTAGTTAAATTTCATGAATTTTATCATTGGTTTATTTTATTCATTTTATACCTTACTACTGAGTACAGTATATATCAGGCATTGTAATAGGTGTAACTCATTGAACAAAAATTCATATATCCCTGGTCATTCTAATGCTTAGTAGCTACTAAGGGTGCTCTTAAAAATGTTTATATATCTCTAAAGTGTGTGTCCTCCTTAGGAATGAGATAAATTAAATAATTTAGATAAAAAGAAATGATGCACATGCATTTCATTGGCCTCAGCCATTTCACTTTTAAATGGATTTATTAAAGGTGACCAGATGAGAAACTTAATGACAAAGATCATGGCTGGGTGAGGGGAGGGAAATGGAAGCTCATTACAATGTTCAAATAACAGTCTTTAATTTGATTTTATTGAAGTAGTTTTTAACATTACATGCTATGAACTCTATCTACATGGGTCAAGCAATCTGTATTCATACAAGTATCTTTTTTGTTGGGTTTACTTTTACTCTAGTCCCATTTTGAAATGACAAAAAATACTGTTGTTGGTTTTTTTTTTAGTTTTTTGCTCTTTTGGCTCTTTTCGGGGCACACCACCCTGCTCCCAAATAAATCCCACACAAAGGCTTAATTTTAATTTTAAATGACCAGCCTTAGCTTGATTTGTTTCTAGCCATCTTTTCTTAAAGTAATTTATCCCATCTACATTTTGCCTCTGGGCTTTTTCCTTTTCTAACTTCTGTATATCTTACTTTCAGTCTTACTTTATAGCTGGCTTGGTGACAGGCCCTTAGCATCATCTTCCTCTCTTTGTTTAACCATTCCTTCTTCTTCCCTTGCTTCTTCCTTCTGTTTTTACCCTCTGCCTGTCAGTTCCACCTGTCCTTTGTGCTGCCTCCCTATTGGCCATTCAGCTCTTTATAATACCATCAGCATTTTAGACAAAGAATCACAACTTGACAGAGTTAAATAAATGGAGCATAAACAAAAGCAACACATTTTTGCATCATTAAACAAATGTTCCACAGCAAAAACAAAAGTAAGACACCTTAAAATAATATTCTACCACACATCTTTATTCAGGAAGGTTGGGTTAAAAAAAAAAAAACCTGTGATGTAATTTGAATGAGTGTATAGATGAATGGCTAAATAAACAGATGGATCTTAGGCCTTTATATATGCCATGGGGATGGATCTGTGATCTGGGTTCTCAGATGCAAAGGCTATGTACTATGAAGATTTTTGGTAAGTGGTCATCTGCAATAGTGACGTATATGGTCGGTGTTTGATAGTGCAGAAAAATGGCATAGTCTCTGAGCTTCTGCATGAATAATACACTGTGATTGAAGGTAGTGTGTGCCCATCGGAAACATGGAAAGCAACCATGACTGTGTAAAGTAAAACCCAAGGTGAATCATTACACAAGGATGTTTACAAGGCAGAGAAGAAAGCAGTGAAGTTTTAATCTTATTTGAAGTGTTGTTTAAGTTCAGAGTCTCCAAGAAGTGGGGGGTGACCTGCTGATAGGTATTGCAGGTAGTTTCAGTATAGAGGAAGTTTTACACCAAGGCATTCAGTTTCACATGTGTAAGACAACCTAGGTGGGAGTGGCCTGCTGATAGGTATCACAGGTTGTTTAGCTGCAGAGGAAGACTTAGACTGTTACACTCAGTTTTATATGTCTTAGTTCGGGTTTCTATTGCTGTGGAGAAACACTATGACCACCGTAACTCTTATAAAGGAAAACATTTCATTGTGGTGGCTCATTTGTAGTTTCAGAGGTTCAGTCCACTATTATCATGGTGGGATATGGCAGCATGCAGGCAGACGTGGTGCTGGAGAAGTAGCTGAGAGTCCTACATCTCAGGCAAGAGAAAACAATCTGTAACACTGGGTAGTATCTTAAGAATAGGAGAACTCAAAGCCCACCCCCACAGTGACACTCTTCCTCCAACAAGGTCACACCTACTTCAACAAGGCCATGCCCCCTATTAATGCCACTCACTGTGAGATTATGGGAGCCAATTGCATTCAAGCTACCACAGTATCTGTAAGGCAGCCTAGTAGCCAGATCACTTAGAATCTAAAATGTCTGGGAGGTTTGCTTGCAGATATAGAGGTTTTGTGCCAACACATTTCATGTTACATGGAAAACAGTCTACTGTTGAATACTGCAGTGAATTGGTCAGAAGAAAAGAGATGCTGACACCCAATTAGGTGAGCTAGAGTTGAAGGGATGCTTTCAGCAGATGAGAATGAAATCATAACACATCACTGAGATGGTATAAATGATTATTGTGTGCCTGGAGGTCTTCATTCTTCTTTGTGGTTTTCAGCAAAAAGTAAAAGTTGAATTAGTTTATGGATTGGTTTACTGGAAGCACTACATTAAAGGAAAGGTCTTGGTGGTGATTTCTTTTTGGGGGGGGGTTAGTTTTAATCTATTCATGTATTTTTCAAAATGATCTGTTTATGAATAAAAATTGTTTATTTCTATTCACAGAGCCATTTGACATCTACTATACATGAGGGATTGCCATTTATTCTAAACACACTGTAGACTTGGTGCTAACTTGTTTATCTTTCTTTTAAGCAATTCTTTTTCTTTAAATTTATAAGGGGCCATTGGTTAATAGCACAATTTACCAGGTGCACTGTGAAAACAGCCTCCTACTCCCTTCAGACCAATCATCAGCTTGATTAATTAATTTAATCAAATACTCCAGTGTGACAGTTCATACTAATTAGCTAATAATATTCTATCTTTCTGAACCTTTGGTACCTAGATGTTATTGTTATATGATGTTAAAAAGTTACCATTTCCCCCTCCTATTCTTGAAGGTCTGGGTGGGGTGTCAGTCATAGACCAAATTTTAGCTCTCCTCCACAGGATCATGTGTTTAAACACTTGTTTCCCAGATGCTGGTGTTGCTTTGAAAATTGTAAAAACTTTGGGATGTATGAGTAACTATAGGAGATAGGTTTTCTCTGTCGATGGACCTTTGAAGGTTATACTGGAATCTGGTTCCAACCTGAACTCGTAGTTGGTGTAGCTACCATAGTTTGAAAATCCATACTTGGAAAATCTCCTTTGGAGATGATGGTCAGGGGAGTTGAAGATTCTTAGGATAATGCAAGTTCTTGCTTGGTTGCCTCTAAGAACTTGAAGATAAGACTCTATATGGTGACACCACACCCTTCAGACTAGGACATGGAGAAATTGAGCTGGAAAGGAACTGAAAATCTTTTTTAAGACTGATTATCATAGTACCCAAAGTTGATATGATAGATGCCAAGGGAGAAAAGCAGCCTACTGTTGTCCTTCCCATCTACCGAGCTCCCAAACCATTGCAAAGAGCTGCAAAATACAAAATGTCGTCAAGGGTATCACTTGTATCTTAGAGGTAACTTTCCTAAATCTGTATAATTTCTCTCTACATTCTTTCAAATATGTGTAGCTATAGATATGTGTAGCTTTCACCCCTCATTAGATAAATTTCTTTTTCCAGAAGATAGAAACCATTGCATCAATCTGTATAACTTATTAAAATATAGAGAACAAGTGATCATTTGGTACCAATGCCAACGGATGCCTTTACAATACAAACCTTATACCTGAGGCTCAGAGGACATTGCAAAAGAGGGGGAGAAAGTTTGTAAGAGCCAGAGGACCAGCGTATCACATGTGATAATGTGTCTTCTGTTTGTGATACCAACGAAACCTCAAGTAGAGTTATATAGTCACCTGAGCAATGACAACACCTGTTTACATACAATCATAGATGGAAAAATCCTTTCAGGCCTCACCTCTAGACCAATAGCTGTAAGCAAACAGTGATTGCCGAGAGAAGGAAAATCTGTCTTCTTCAGGGACAAGGACCAGGGTAGGTTATCCAATCCCACCTGATCCGCCAGAAACGCTTACACACGTGAGCAACATTAATGGATTCCGCAGATTTTAGTTATATATACACGTGTGTTTATGTGTGTGCGTAACAACAATAATTAAAGAAAAAAAGGGTCATGAATTTAATGAGACATGATGGGGCTAGAAGGAATTGGAGGGTAAAGAGGTAAAGAAAGAAGGGGAAGACAATGTAAATCCAGTATTCATGGATGAAATTCTCAAACAAACAAATATAAACCTACTGAAAAGGCACAATTGAAAGGACCCATTGTTTCCTTCAAGTTTCTATGCTTTCTCCTCTGTGATGGACGCTAGCTACCCTCTGAAACTTTGAGCCAAGACAAATCTGTCCTTCTTGAAGTTGTCTATGTGGAGTAATTCGGTCACTGCAATGAAAGGAACCAATGGGTCACCTAGGTCTGTGGGATAAGTTATGTCCTAAAGAGAGGGAGTTTGGGGAGAAAATGTATGAGCCATGGCAGCAAAACATGAATCCTAGGATCAGAAAAACACTTGCAGTTCTAGCCTACTGACCAGAGTTTTCAGGGCTTCTTAACACTGTGTTGACGCTTTGGACTTTTTTCCACAGGGTAATTTATTAAATTCCTGTTGCTGTATAGACTTAGCATTTTGTTTTCAGTGCTATTGTCTACACTGAAGCATAAAGCCCCATATAACAAGCAGTTGTAATGGTATTGGCATTTGATTTGAGTTCATGGTGCCATGGATGTAGCTAGTGATCTCTTCTCTCCTACCACAAACCAAGAACGGATTTTCATTAATTCAAAACTTCTATTAAGATTTGAACTGAGAGAAATTGTTCTGTTCTGTATTCTCAGTATCCTTTCCTAGTCTGACTGATTTGTGTGGCCAAAATGTATTACTGGCCTTTCTAGGATGTCACTGGAAAAAAAAAAAAAAGTTTTGCCTTCACTAATGCCTCTCGGGTCTGATTTTACAACTCATTGCTATCTATCACATTTTAATTACATGGGCTTTTGTTTTGTTTTCTCCTTTTTAATAAGACTCTGCTGAGGAAATTAGCCCATCTCTAAGTCTAATCAGGTTGTCCGATCAATTAGTATAATTGACAGCAGGTTTTATCACAGTCCTTAATCAAGAATGTAGCCGTTTTATTAGAGGAAAACAATCCTCAGTTGATTTTGAGACACAGAGAAGAAAAAGGTTAGATATGTGCAAATACTGAAGGCAAAAAATACAGCCTGAAATGTACGAGTTAGTCATGATGGGAGGAGATGGGTGGAAAGTCTAGCAGAGGCCTTCACAGTAGGCTTCATGGGACAGTGTGAGGGACCCAAGAAAAATATTTGTCAGAAGTGATTGCTTAAGCCATAGAATTCTTCTCCATATTTCAGTAGGGAGTGGAGTCCAGATGTCTTCAGTTTTGCAACTCTTTTCCATTGGTTATTACACTTTTAGGAACAATGATGTTATTGGGAAAGCTGAATATTCCAATATCAAGTTTGTCTTAGGACTGTACTGTGCTCTATTTGCTTTTATGGACACATCACCCATTATCATTGTTCTTACAGTCTGCTCTCAAATAAAGAACCTATGCTCTGTTTTCATTGGTTCCTTTGTGCTTTGATGAATGGAAGGTTGTCAAGGACAGTGTTCAGATTATAGTAGGAGGGGCCGCTTGTTGGTCCCCTGCTTCTCAGAGCCCCAAAATAATCACATAGAAACTATATTATTTAAATCAGTGCTTGGCCCATTAGCTCTAGCTTCTTATTGGCTTAACTCTTACATCTTAATTTAACCCATCTCCATTAATCTGTATATCACCACATGGCAGTGGCTTACCGGCAAAGTCTTCATCAGGGAGCTACATGGCTTCTCTCTGACTCTGCCTTTTTCTCCTAGCATTCAGCTTAGTTTTTTTTTTCCCCACCTAGCTCTGTTCCCCCATAGCATGGCTATAGGTCCAAAGCAGTCCCTTTATTTATCAGTGGTAATCACAGCATACAGAAGTGAAACCCCGTCACCAGATTGGAGCTACTAAATATCATGAGGCAATGAGATGAGACTTTCTGCCAATGTCTAGGCTGTCTGGGGAATAAGAGAACAGCATGTCTCTCCTTAGTGTCCCAGAATATATTGAGTCTTTCCCGTAATTATCTAAAACTATAAAAGATTGCAACTAATTTTTAAATTTATAACACAGGGATGATACCAAATTTTAAAACTTAATTGTAATGACCATGACCTTGGTGACTTACAAAAAAAAGCAAGAAAAAAAAAAAAGAAATAGAAAATTTATCTTTATAGCTATTGTGGCACACAAGCCTCTCTAAAAACAGTTTTTTTTTTAAATTTATTTATTTATT
>NC_022015.1:78136709-78139745 GCF_000317375.1 Microtus ochrogaster | reverse complement strand
CCCTTTCTCCACACCCTCTCCAGCAAAGGCTATCATTGGTGTTTTTCATTTTAGCCATTCTGACAGGTGTAAGATGGTATCTTAAAGTTGTCTTTATTTGTCATAATCTCTGTCTTACTCATTCATTGGCATGTATACTGCTTAGAGGAAGTACATAGACATCATTCTGCTACCCCTTCACAGGTTATAATCTATTTTAACAAATAAGAGATTATCTGATTCTTTGTATTGTTGGTTATAATCTTCTTTATTATATAGTCTCAGGATATGAAAATAGCATATTCAGTACAGTTGAGGCTAGGTTATTTATATTTGAGATGGCTGTAAAGTAACTTTTAAATTGGTCATGGTATAAAACCTGAGAGATCAACAAGAAAAATATTACATGTTTCATGTTATATAACATAGCCCGGGAAGACTGGTTTTCTAAGAGTAACAATAGGTCTGAGTACTTTAGTTCCAGGGCTATTTGTTGCCCATATAGCATTTCCAGATACTCAACAAAACCACGCACCTTTTATCCATGAAATAAGCAGGACAGTGTTGGTATTTCTTTTATGATTTTGATAATTTGCCTTTTATTTTTAATGCTGTTTTCACATTAATTATTAAGTAATTAAAAGGTAAAGTAATTTAAAAGATTCTACCTACTTAATGAACAGGTACAAGTCTCAAATATCTTCTCACTTTTTGATGGGGCATGGGTTAATTAGATCTAATTAGTGAAGCTATGAAGGTAAAGGGCAATAGGAATCACCTCTTTTGCTAGAGAAAGAAATCAGAGAAACAGCACCCTTCATGATAGCTACAAATAGCATAACATATCTCGGAGTAACTAACCAGAAAATGAAAAGATCTTCCATGCTCTTGGGTAGGTAAAATTAACATAGTAAAAATGGCAATCTTACCCAAAGCAATATACAAATTCAATGCAAATTATGTCTTCCTTTCCACCCATTTCATGTCAAATTTGTTACCTCAGGCCAGAAAGTGAAGAACTGAAAACTAGTTAGTGTTCTATGTGTTTTCTTTGAAGTATCTAAATAGCACTCTCAGATTCTATTGCACTTACTGCTGCAACTCCATGGGAGACAGAAATAGGACAGCATGCCCCCATTAATACTTGATAAAACCAACTGTAGAACTAAGGAGATGGGAGAGTGGCAGCAAGAGGGACAAAAGGAAGAACAGGAACCTTTCCAGGTTAGCGTGCAGCTTTTAGCTTTTTATGCTTAGTCAACCCGATGTTAAATAGAGTGTATCTATCTGTGTGCAAGCTAAGGACCAAAAGTAATGGGGTATATCAGGAAACTGAGCAGCAAATAGGAAACAATGCATCCACATTGAAAGTTATAATCTATGTAAACAGAATTCAGCTGTAAAAAGCAAACCTCTGAACTACCAAACACTATATTTTTTATCTGTTTTGTATTCTATAGCATTCAAAGGAATATTGTGTGAGCAGATTAGTTTTCCTACTCCTAATAATTGTTATTTTTTGAAAGCCTACTATGTTCTGAGCATATAACAACTGCTTCTTTGTTGAATGTTTTATTTATGCTCATGATTTGGTACCAAAATAATATTATTTTTCATTTTCTGATGTTGGAGACCAACTTCAACAAGTATACCACTTACCAGGCTAGGGGCGTGGGGATTAAAAAATAAGTAAAGAGAATGAAGATGTTAGTGAAACTAGTAAAACAGAAACATAGGATAGTACATGGAAATAGTTCTGGTGAATACTGAAAATCTCCCATGTTTAATATTCTATACACTTTTATACCCCAATACAACAGGGGGGAAAGCAGAAGATTGCTTATCATTTTAAAAAGGACAACTTGAGCGCTGGAATGGTTATTGCCTCAATATTTGAGACATCAAGCTATTAATTCACGAGAAAAGCATTCTATTGTTTAGACAGTGAACCCACCCGAAACCAAGTATCCTGAAGGTAACCACTCCCTCGGTCAAACCTCTTAGTTCAGAAGAAGGAGCAGAAGTATGCTAGAATTCTCTGATCTTTGGTCAGAGTGGAGTGGATCTACCTATACGGGCCATTTTAATGTCCAAAACACCAAGTAACCACATCTTAGGTGAGTATTTGTAGCCATACCTTGTTGTCAACAACTTTGAGCAACTTTAAACTCTGACCTTCAGACAAGGTGGAAATAGGCTTACATTTTTGGGCCTCCATATTCTAATAGCCCGCTAATGCATCTAAGACTACTGAATGACAGGTGGATTTTGCCATTTTGATTTCTTTTTTTTAAAACACATCATGCAATAAATATAATGTATTAATTATTGTTAAGTTAGAATTGTTGTTTTGGGAAAGTAGTATGAGTCAACATACTCTCTGATTTTCTCTTTATTTAAACTTCAATTCATTGATTGTTGGACTTAAAGGCATACTGTAGTTGTGGTCAGTTAATACTGTATTACATTAGTATTAATGCCATCTTATATAACTGACATGTATCTACTGAATCCCATGAGTATCTGGGGATATTTGTAAGATATTCTAAATGTTCTGTTTCATGTCTGGCATTATTCTGGACACATGATATATTAACACCTGCTGATTATTGAGTACAGCAATACTGGTTCTTGCTTTGCTGAGTTATTTTTAATTTCTAATAAATCTGAACTCCTTGCTATATACTTTGATGGCAAGTATTTCCACTTTGAGCTCCTGAACTTTATGGTTCTGGAAAGCTTTGTGTCTGCTACACAGCCTTTCTGCATGCCTGAAAATTGGTACTTTTAGTTCCTTCCTAATGACTGATACCCTCAGAGGAGGGATTCGGGATCTTTAATAACATCCATCCTTCTTTCATGACCAGCCAGGTAAGGTTGAGTTGCAATGAGCTGAACAGATCAATAGTAATCACAGGGTACTTCGAAAGGACAGCCTCCTCAATAATCTTGGGACAGCTCAGTTAGCATTGTCACTCAACCCCAAATACGGTGTTCTCTCTTTCTCTTTCTGTGTTTGTGTGTGTGTGTGTGTGTGTGTGTGTGTGTGTGTGTGTG
>NC_022015.1:78133456-78136609 GCF_000317375.1 Microtus ochrogaster | reverse complement strand
GAGAGAGAGAGAGAGAGAGAGAGAGAGAGAGAGAGAGAGAGAGAGAGAGAATGTCTGAATATAACAATCTCTGAGGAAAAAAAGCAGGGCTTCACATCAACCACAGTCCCGTCTTCCAATATATCTATAGATCTGCCTGTCAGTGGTACACTGAGCAGTCTTGCTTCTGTTCTCACAGGCTATCACCTGTCCCTCCACATTGCCCTGGCATTTCTCAGTGATATCCCTGTCATGCAGACTCACCAGAATAATAGCAGTTTTCTTGGAAGAGATACCTGTCCTTTACCACTGACGTCATTGGCAAAATCAGTTTTAGACATTTGACTATGAAGCTTTTTCTCCAGAGTAAATGGTCATAGATTTAATAATCAAGGACAAATGGAAGGAACCCAGGTCAGCCAGTCCTGTTTGATTTTAGGCTGGCCAGAGCAATTTGAAAAATACCATTTCTTCCTTTCTCAAATCCTCTTCGTCCCACCTAAAACTTTACTACACTTTCATGAAATAGTTCTCATCTGATAAGGAAAAATGTAAAACATAAGCAACAAAGTATGGTAACTACAGCACCAAGTAGGTCTTTTTCTAAGTAATAAATTCATGATACCTGTTCATTCTATGAATCTTTTCTCAGAAATATAAAACAGCACAAACTTTATTCTCTTCAAAACATATATATTTTAGTATAGTATATGCTATGATTTCCCCAGACCGCGCCCTTGGTAGTTACATATTAACTTCTCATTCATGAGTAATTAATTTTTTTCAACAGTAAGAAATTGTTGAGAAAATTGATTTTTGTACCTACTGAGAATCATAGGCTGCATGGAAGGATTAAAACCACAGCTGGACATTGTTGGGAAGCCATGAAGTTTTGAGTCCTTGGCAAGCTAAGTAGTTTTTAGGCGAAAAGGAACTCAAGTTTCAGGCTGGTCTAGACTACATGGAGAAAACCCTGTCTCAAAAATACGGAAAAAATTACTTTATCTCATTTCTCTATGTGTTTGAATAGTTGAGCTGATTTAATTTTAATTTTACTTATTTTCTAATTTTATTTGTATGAGTGTTTTGCCTGTGTATATGTTTGTGCATTGTATGTACTCATTGCCTGTAGCAGCTGGGTGTTGGTATCAGATACCCTGGGATTGGAGTTACAGATGGTTGTAAGCCTTCATATATGTGGAGAAACCCAAACCCTGGTCCTCTAGAAGAGCATCCAGTGGCCTTAACTGTTGAACCATCTCTCCAGCCCCCTGAACTGATTTCAGTAAGATAATGCTTTGTTTTGCACCAACCATCACAAGATAATGGGGTTTTTTAGGAACAAGAATCCTAACTATTGAATAAAAAAGTGGTCCTGTCTTCTTCAAAAACAAAAACAAAACCTTCTTGATTGTCATTTTGTTTGGGATGCTGGCTCTAATTGACAGCCACCAGGGATGTCAGTGCAGAAGCTGTTTGCACTTTGGACAAGTGGAGGTGAATCTAATTTGCCTGGTGTGGGCTTTCACTGACAAATGTTAGAAACTGACCTTTAAAACAGAAATTTACTTGAAAGTTCTAAGTTTAGCTCTAATTTAAGCTAAGTTTGCCACCAAGAGATGATTAAATTCTCTTAAATGTAGATCAGTTGCTCATGTTGTTAATGGGAATTGAAATCTCACTAAATGCTAACCATAAATTTAATCAGGGAAAAAAGAATAAGAAAAAAAAAAGAAAGAAAGACATGATGGTCAAGGTATCTCATCTGTGTAGTGGAAAACTTTCCCAGAATGTAATATGAAACTATCTTTACGTCCCAAAAGTTGGATACAGCTGAGGCAATCTTGTTACCTGAGAACCCCATTGAAATAAAACCCCTTTCAGGGTAGGGTGTATTTGAAATATTTTGTGATGTATTTGAATGCTGAATTTTTCATCTCCCTAGAAACCGAGAGTCTAGCTTGCATAGCACATGTTAAGAGCTTACGAGATGTATGTAGAGTGAGCAGGAGAATGAGAGGGAATGGAGGGAAGTGAACAGGGGGATAAGAAAGGAGCTTTGACAGCATCGTCTCCAGAGGCAAAGCAGTGTACAGGTGCAGGGACCACAGGCAGTGCTGTGGAGATGCAGTGCTGCCTGAGAAGTGACTGATGCTTTCTGCAAGGAACAGAGCAATTTATTGGCTCGAAACTCCAGCTAAGGTCTATTATGAAGTTTGAACAAGACCTTGTGCCTTGATTACAGATGCCATCATATAAAAAGCCAGGTCTTTCCTGCTGTGCCACTGTGTGAAAGGTCAGCATATCTGTGCAAGGTCGGGGGTGTTTCCATTTTCTTTCCTAGAACTGGAGAAACTATAGTCAAAGAAATTAGTGGAGCTGGTGCAGCAAGACATCAGAGTCACTGGTGTAGAGATTTTTTTCTTATAATTTTGCATGTCAGCCTCTGTATCACTCGTACAGTCTTTGAGCATGGCGAAGATTTGAGGAGCTACAAGATGAAAGAGACATAAAAGCCAGTATCAACCGAGAAGAAAGGGACATAAAGGTGTCACTAACACTGCTGAAACATTTTCTCAACTCGAGGGCCCAATTCCTCATACAGAGGCATTCAAAGGATCATAACATGCTTATGCCAATGAGATGCACATCTTAGGCTGGTTGTAAGTGGCTCTTGTCAAATCAAACCAAATTGAAAAGCATCTAGTTACCTTGAAATGTCAAGGGCTTTTTACACACAGTAAAGAAAGCAGGCTGTGTATGCTGCTACAGACACTTGGGGTACTTGGTACTGAACCTCTCTTGTGTGCATATGGCTTTTGTGGTTCAAATGTTATAAATGATAATGCTTATGTACTATATATGGTAATATAACCTATATATTTACTATAATCAGATAGAAGCTATTCTGTGAATATCTTATGAGAGGTGTGTGTTATTTTTGATTAAATCATTCAGCTTTATAAGTCAGCAACTTTCAGGAGATTGCATAGCTCAGATATACAGCCTAGGGCAAACACTTCATTCAGTGTAGATTGTTGCTTATTCAACTCAGGAAGTTTCTTAAGAGAAAGTCTTTCCTTATGAAAGCTATTTTTCATTTTTGCCTTTTCACCTACCTCATTTGTGTGTGTGTGTGTGTGTGTGTGTGTGTGTGTGTGTGTGTGTGTGTGT
>NC_022015.1:78128484-78133235 GCF_000317375.1 Microtus ochrogaster | reverse complement strand
GGAGGAGAAGGAGGAGGAGGAGGAGGAGGAGGAGAGAGAGAGACAGAGAGAGAGAGCTTATGTTTATGGAGGGAGGTAGGGAAAGAGAAAGAAACAGAGATAGAGAGAGTATATGTGTTGAGAGAAAGAAGGGGAGAGAGAGAGAATAGAGAGAGAGAATATCCCAAGATAAAAACATAAGGGGTCATCAATGAGACATTTTAGTAAAAAAGTCTTAGAGTAAGATCCATAAACCACAGCCAAATTTTTACCACCATATTTTTTTCTTTAAATAAAGATTTATTGGAACACAGCATCAACCATCTCTTTACACATTAACTATAGCTGCTATTGTGCTTCAAGAGCAGAGCTGTATAAATCCAAGAAGGAACTCTAATATCCACTCCATAAAAAAAGAATCAATTAAAAAATAGTTTGTTAAACACTGATCTAGTCCATCAACCTCTCTTTTGGCAAATTTTTGATCAGTAAAACCTGGAGAATTAATTGCAAGCCATCTCGTAGCTATCCAAGGAGGGTGAGGATGAAACACCAATGACCCAGAAGTATGTGGAGCAAATCCAGAGTCAGAAGATCTGTAAGAGGGAGGAACGCTGACCTCTGTAGATGAACTTGTCCTCAGAGATTACAGAGGCTAGCATCATCTCATCATTATTTATTGCTATGAAGAAATACTTGATGGAGTACGGGGACAATTAGAAGGAGGAAGTGTTTCATCTTTGACTTGGAGAGTTATCTGTCCAAGCTCAGCTAACTCCCCTGCTTTTAGCACTGTGTCAGGTAGAAATGTCAGGTAGAAAGAAGGGCATGGCTAAGGACAACTGGTGTGAGAAGAAAGTTCCTGAGATAAGATAAAATATGACTCATACTGCCATCAAGCTGCCGCCCCACCATCCATCTGGCCCCCACAATCCTGTTACTTCTCAATGGTACTGTTGTCAGGCAACCACACCTCCAGTATGGGAGTCTTTTTACAGGAAGCACTTCATGTCCAATTCAAAGAACCAGTCCACCAATTTCTGCTTATTTCTTTGCCTCCCGTATTGATGGGCTACTGGCATGCAAAAAGAGCCACTTAGTACAAGTTGAGTAGGTGAACATAGCAACGTCCAAGGAAGATTATTATCATAAACGTTACCAATCAAGGGGAGACAGGACACCTGGGACGGAAACTTAGTCTCTTGAGAGAGGCTGAGTAAATTGGCTGTGAATTGTAATCTTGCCGGCTTCTGCTGCTAAGCCCTCTAGTCTCTGACGACATTAGTTGTGTCATTTTCGTCTCTGTTCATCTCCATGAGCATGTGTCAATGGATAGACAATATATTTAAGTTTTATTAGGTGCAGTTTGAAAACAGCATTCTTGGTATAAATGATGTTACTGGAACGAATGACTAGGAGATGTTAATGAATTTCCTTTTCTGGCCTTTAAAAAAATAATGGGATGCAAACTGTTCTCTCTGAAAAGGTTAAAGACCAGGCCTGGGATTAGCCAATTTGGAATGTATTTATCACCCTTGGGGCTTTTGTCGCAGAGAGCAGATAGGAGAATAGATATTTATTAAGTAGCTGTACTGTGCCAAAGTCATGGTGGTACTTTTACTCTTCAATGTTTCTCAAGGTGTCAGGGACATCTGTTCCCAGTTTGAGGAGAAAGACACTCAGTCCTAGAGAGGACATTGTGAGTGAGCCATCTAGGATCTACTTATCTCCAAAGCCAAGGTCTTTTACTGTCTGTAGACACTTTCTGTTTGAAAGAATCCAGCTTTTTTAACATTACTTGTTTCAGGAGTCTCATTTTATATTTAAAACTGTCATTGTTATTTGAACCTCATGGTACCAGTTGGTGCTACAGGCTCCCTTGCAAACTATTGTGATGTTTGTGTTTCATTTTCTTCTGTTTTTGTTATTTATTTATAGACTATTTCCTGTTTATCTTGTATATTTCAGATATACATGATTCTCTTACGTAAATCCTTTCACAGAATAAACTGCTCTAATTCTCAGGAGCTTACTAAGTCATAGATATTTAGTAAAAGATGAATGATAGGTATAGATGAACATTTGGGTAACATTTGGATTAGAGGCTCTAATGAAAGTCTTCAAGCATCTGGATTTCTGGTAAATTTTATCCTACATTTTTCTTCCTGATAACCGTTAGCACACTTCAGTTAAGAAAAATGTTTCTTTAATGCCTGTCAGTGATATCATATTAAGTAACTGAAGCATGTTGTCCTCCCAAGTCTGTCTGTAAGCACTTTCCTTTCTGGAGCATAAGAATGTTAATTTGTGGATCTGCAACTCCACATCTTGCCCCAGTTTCCCATTTTTGAATGTGATATGTCTGAGGTGCACTCACTTTTCACAGTGCTAATGGCTAGGAGGAACAGAGCATGCCTTCCTGATATGGAGGATGGGCCTTTCATACACAAAGACTTTTGGGGGGCTGTGCTTGGAGTCAGGTCAATGTCTGACTCAGGTTCCAAATGAGGAAACTGGCACACTTTGCATTCCAACTGCTCTAGCCTTTGCCTGTCCAATGCTGTCAGCATCATCCTCACAAGAGCTATTATCTCCCATGCAGCAGCATTAGGATTCTATTGCTGCTGAGTAAATGACCATATACTTAGCACCTTAAAATAACCTCCAGAGATAACACCACAATCCTTCAGACCAGAAGCCCAGAGAGTACAGTTTGCTGTGAAGGGCTTCAGAAGATCAATTCTTTCTTCCTGCTGGGTAGAGGTGTCTTCTATGCTCTTTCAGATTATTGGTGAATCAAATTTCTAAGACCATAGGTCTTTGATCTCTGTCTTCTCTGCTGTCAGCTCCAGCCTGTTCTCTACTCCTTCAAGGCATGGGTATCTACCCTCACCTGCTCCTCTGATTTTAAGACAGCAGTTTGAAGCAGTCATTGCTCACACTTGGAGTGCAACTTCCTCTTCTGCCTAGAAAGCACATATAGGCAAATCGGTATCACAGATTAATATCTATGGTTTTACCTGCAAAGGCCCTCTCCTGGCCCTGTCTTGTAATGTAACATGTAGATAAGAAATTTAATTTTGTTAGCTTATCTAGTCCCTTTTCTTAGTTTGTTTAAACTGATATAAATATCTTATGAATAATAATTTCCATTCTGATGAGTACCCTTTTCCTGGCTTTCCTGAAAGTTTTCTCTAAGTTTCCCTGACCCCTCTGTGTACTACATGTACATACATAAAAATACATATACATGCATACAGATATATACACATACACATGTGTATATATACATACATATATATGTATGTATAATATACACATATACATGTACATATGTACATGGAAGCTGGAGGAGGATGTTGAGTGTCTTGATCTATATTGCCCTTATTCCTGAAACAATCTCCCACTGACCTTTTACCTACAGTGGAAGCCACAGCAATCTCCTTGTCTTTACTCCATTGCACTAACATCACAGGCATTTCTTTTCTGCATTAGTCCTGGTGTTCTGAACTTGTGTACCTATGTATCAATGTAGCAAGCATTCTCCTATTGATCATTGGGGTGGAGATTGCATGTGCTCAGGTGTACATGCAGAAGTCATAGGAGTTCCTTCTCATTTTCCACCATGGGTTCTGGACCTGAACTAGATAAGAGCTTGTGTCCACAGAAGCATCCTTCCAGCCCTCGAAGATATTTTTTCTTTTTTGTGGTGACGTTAAGCATTTTTTAATTAATCAAGCAGTATTATTTTACATTTATGACATTTTACTTTTTAAAATTTATCTTTTAAAGAAGAAAGCAAACTATCTTTTTTTTTTCATTTTACATACCAATCCCAGTTCCTACTCCCTCCCCTCCTCCCATCCCATCTAACTTCCCCTCCATGCCCAATCTACTCATCAGAGAGGGTAAGGAACCTTGCTTTGAGGAAGGACCAAGGCCCTCCCTACTATATCTAGGCTGAACATCATATCCATCCAAAGAGAATTGGTTCCAAAAAGCCAGTACAAGCAGTAGGGATAAATCCTGGTGCCACTGCCAGTGGATCTGCAATCTGCCCGAGCCACAAAACTGTCACCCACATTCAGAGGGTCTAGTTTGGTACTAGACTGGTTCCTTCTCTGTCCAGTTGGAGTTCTTTATCCATCAGGGAAATGCAAAACAAAGTGACTCTGAGATACCATCTTACACCAGTCAGAATGGCTAAGATCAAAAATACCATAGCTTATTCTGGAGAGGATATAGAGTAAGGGGAACAGTCCTCCATTTCTGGTGGGAATGCAAACTTGTACAACCATCTTAGAAATCAATATGGTGGTTTAATTGGGAATCAACCTACCTCAAGACCCAGCAATACCACTCACTCTTGGGCATATACCAAAGGCTTCTCAATCAAACTACAAGGATATTTATTCAATTATATTCATAGAAGCATTATTTGTAATAGACAAAACTTGGAAACAGCCTAAATGCCCCTCAAGGGAAGAATAGTTAAAGAAAATGGTTAAAGAAAACATTTACACATTAGAGTACTCCTTAAAAAAAAAAAAAAAAAAAAAACAATGACATCTTGAAATTTGCATGCAAATGGATGGAACTAGAAGAAAACAATCCTTGGTATTGGCATAAAAACAGAGAAGTCGACCAATGGAATCGAATAGAAGACCCTGACTTTAACCCACAAACCTATGAACACCTGATTTTCGATAAAGGAGCTAAAAGTATACAATGGAAAAAAGAGAGCTGATGGAGGAAGGTCATTGGTTAATTAA
>NC_022015.1:78115494-78126694 GCF_000317375.1 Microtus ochrogaster | reverse complement strand
CTGAGACAATGGGGATGTTCTATTGGGAACTCACCAAGGCCAGCTGGCCTGGGTCTGAAAAAGCCTGGGATAAAACCGGACTCGCTGAACATAGCTTATTATTGGCTAGCTCTTATATCTTATTTTAATCCATTTCTATTATTTTATACTTTACCACAATGTTTGTGGTCTACTGGCAAGGTTCCAGCATTCCAGCATGTCTGTCTCCTTTGCAGCTACATGGCTTCTTACTCACTCTGCCTTCTTTCTCCCAAAATTCAGTTAAGTTTTCCCTGTGTAGCTCTGTTCTGCCCTGCTATAGGCTCAAAGCAGTTTCTTTATGCATTAACCAATAAAAACAAGACATATACAGAAGTACATTCCACCTCAGAAACATATATAGATACCCCTGGGAAGGAGAAACAGACAAGATTTCCTGACTAATTAGGAGAATGTTGGTGGGGGGGGGGGTGGAAGGGGGGAGAAGGAAATAAGAGAAAGGAAGAGGAGAACTTGTGGGAAAAGGATAGTTAAGATGAGGGAAGGACAGAGATGGAGGGAAAGGAAAAAGATATCTTGATTGAAAGAACCATTATGGGGCTAGCAAGAAACCTTGGACTAGAGAAATTACCAGGAATCCTCAAGGATGACCCCAGCTAAGACCCTAAGCAATAGTGGAGAGGGTGCCCAAACTGGCCTTGCCCTGTAGTTAGATTGATGACTATCTTAAATGTTACCATGGAATCTTAATCCAGCAACTGATGGAAACAGAGGCAGAGACCCTCAAAGATATTTTAAACAAATAGCTGAAGTATTTCAGAAGTCCAGAGAGGTCCCTCATCATCCCTTGATTTTCAGAAGCATGACTTCACTTCCTGAGAACTCTAGGGTTTTAAGCAGGCGCTGGCCAAAGGAAATGAAGCACATAGTATAAAGCCAGTCTTTCCCCAGGATGCTTGCTCTAGAAAAAAACAAAACAAAACAAAACAAAACAAAACAAAAAACTCTTCATGACATGGAAATATGTACTTGCTTAGGTTCCAGGATGGGAAGATTGATTCAGTTGGTGTTCACGGTGGTTTATCTGCAACGTTCATAACAAGTGGCCGTGAAAATGAGGAGAGAACTTTAGGGCAGAGCCATCCCCATAAATTATAACCAGTGAAGAGTTGAAGAGCAAGTGTGTTAATGAAGGAATCTTGAAGAATTTTCCCTAGGTAATCTCGGTACAGGACATGGGGAGATCATAACTTTCCTTGAGAAAATTAGGCTTATGGACTCATGCTGAAAGATGTGGAATCCTTCCTGCCGTCCCTCTTCTCACCCCTGGGTAATTTTGATAAACGACCCCCACTACTGAACATATTTCTTCTGGGAAGCATTGAGAGAGGGCATTCCCTTGAGTGTCTGGACTGGCATTCATCTCCAGCGATGTGCTTTGATTTTACTTCCTGTGAAAATCCATCTCTAGATCTTGTGCCTGACCTAAGGTTAGATGCCAGGGGAGGAAATACTGATTCTCATTTTACAGCACAATTGTTGCCATTAATAGCAACTTTTATAGCCCCATAGATGCAACGGGTATACAATGATGGATGAACTTCTGCTGATTAAAAGAAAAAAAAAAGAGTAGTCTATAACTTAGAAAGTATAGTTCAAGTTGAAGTAAATGATAATAATAAAGTATAACTGATATACTGATGAATTATTCATGCTGATTATAGAGAGCACCCTCAATGTCAGAGGAACCATACTGTATAGAGTGTGTGTTCAACCAGCTGTCTCTGGGACTCTCTAGTTGCTAAGAGAAAATACAGGGTCAGAAATAAAGAAAAACTAAAATTGAAGATATTTTTCTAAGTTATAAGTAGAAATTAGTATAAATTATAAATAGGAAATTTTAGGATTTAAAAATTCTATGTATAACTGGCTATATTTAAGGGCAAGTGAAAACTTGATTATACCTTTTACAAATTAAGAGAAAAAAGGTAAAATTAGGCTCAGGAATGATGGCTGGCACAGTTCCCGAGTCTCAGGAATCTTTATCACTCGACTCATCTCCCCACTCTTATTTCTGCCACTCTGCAATCTTCTCATAGCAGCCAAACGACCCTTTAAAAACAGTGTCAATTCCTGGCACCCTGTCATTTCCTCCTGTGTCTTCCTAGCTCATGCACAATTAAATCCAGACTCTTGTTCCACACTCCACAGATCTAGCCCCAGCCTGCCTCTTTCTGTTTGGTGTCACCAGAGCTATGAGAAGATGAGTCTCTTGAGGTTATTTCAATGAACTGAAAGGCTTCAGGTTCCTCTATGTGCATGTAGTCATAGCCTCCTGAAAGGGTTTACTCAGATGCACCCTCCAAAGACATCACAGTAGCTACCACACTGCCGTGTTTTTTGTTGCATGTGTCTATAATGTTTGTGTATGTTCATATATTTTTATTTGTGTATGTGTGAGGATGTGTTGCATATCTGTTCTTTGGAGGTCGAGACTGGCATCAGCTCCCATCTTTGATGGCTTTGCTCCTTATTCGCTGAGACAGGCTTCTTCTATTGAACCCAGAGCTCACTGAAAGAATTATCTAATTCAGAAGCTTACTCTTTAGATCTCTGCCTCTGCTTTCCTGCTGGAATTACAGGTGGGCAACCAAGCTACCCAGACGTGTTTACATGGGTGCTGAGGATCTGGATGCTCATCCTTACATTTACTGTTTGGCTCACTGAGCCAAATCCCAGATCCCACAGTGTCATTTTAAGGCAACAGTGTTTTGTTTTCATCTGGTTCCCTCTGAAACAAGAAAACAGCTCTATTGCTAGATCTCATTTTCTGTGCTATGTAGTTTCTAAGAGTAATATAGTTGCTTATCAAATATCTCATAGTACCTTGAGAAACGACATATGCTATATTTCATTCATCTCTTTTTCTAATGATCTATTTGTATTGATGTTTTTCCTGCATGCATTTCTGTGTGAGGGTGTCGAATCCAGTGAAGCTGAACGAACACAGTTGTGGGCTGCCATGTGACTGCTGGGAATTGAACCCAGGTCCTCTGGAAGAGCAACCAGTGCTCTAAAACACTGAGCCAACTCTCCAGTCCCATTCATTTGTTTTGATAAATAATATGTTCTAAGTACACACGTCACCACAGGGATATGGTCATGCTGTCTTCTTTCTCCTCCATATACTTCCGCCACTTCGATGCAGTAGAATCCTTGTTTTCTTTGACTAATAGTTGACACTGAAGCTTGACTGATGTGATTCCTCTCCTTCCCTCGCTATAAGAAAATGAAAGTACACTAGAATGCTGGCCTCTGTAAGAGGCAAGATCCGTTTCAAGCTTAGAGTCAACAAGTACCCCACCTTTCAGAATCTTCCTTGTTGTACACCTCTCTCTCTTCTCTCAAATGCAGTGAGCTCACTGCATATTAGTAAATATTTATAAAGTGTTCTATATCCACTAAGTGTTTCACAATCAGGTTCATTAGTGATTCCTTCCAGCAACTCTGTGAGGTCAATCAGCATTATTAAAGAACAGCCCAGAGAGGCTGGGCAACTTGCCCAAGGTCACCCAGCAGGTCTTTGGCACAGCCTGCATTGGCAATGTCAGAGAGTATTACTATGACAAGCCCTGGAACAGACATCTTTGGAAGGATGCCTCTTAATCACTTTTCTTTAACATTAAGCAGATAAACACTAACTGTTCTAAAATGAAGGAAGTACAAGAACCTTGAGTTGAGGGAGTTATTGGTGCAAGTAAAAATTGGAGCCAGGTGTTGAAAAATGAAAATTGCCCAATGGGAAGATGAATTGGATGATACCTTTTTTTTTTGAGAAAGAGAGTTTGAATGTCTGGAGCAGGGATACATATGATATATGTATACAACCAATGTAAGTGGTTTGGAGGGAAAGTAAGAAATCATAAGTTATAAAACCAAGATATTTTAGGAAGAATGTAGATAGGTCATTGTGTGGAAAATCTGATCTCTCCAGACAATGTGCTACCATTCAGCCCCACCAAACAACTCTCCTAATGTTTTCTGTAGACAGAGTGATTTTTAGGTGTATGGTGTTTTCATAGTCTGGAACAACATGCAGATTACATAGAGCCCACTTCATTAACATGTTCTGATAAAGAGTCCCTAGGTATGTTTGAGGGAAATGATATCAATTATAAGAAAACTCTACATATCTTCGTTTTATATTTACCTTTTCTGCCTATATGTTTGTGTCTTTCTTTGGGGTCTAAGATCACAAAATAGACCCTGGTAAGTGATGTTTCATATAGTTTTAATTCTTGGTCCTTTGAGTTGATCTCCTGCCTGTGTTCCCTTGAGACCAATTAACTTGAGCTAGACATTTCAAATGTAGAAGTACACTCTCAGCTCTGGCTATACCACCTGCAGTAGTCTGCTCAGTGCAGTAGTAACCGTTTATACTGTAGATGCTGGCCACAGGCTTATGGCT
The DNA here is from genome assembly GCF_000317375.1 of Microtus ochrogaster. Taxonomy (NCBI): domain Eukaryota; kingdom Metazoa; phylum Chordata; class Mammalia; order Rodentia; family Cricetidae; genus Microtus; species Microtus ochrogaster. The sequence continues at coordinate 78,122,247 of NC_022015.1, read as the reverse complement.
TCTCGGGGAGTCATCTTATATAACCCTACCAAGAATACTGTAAGGCAGATATCATTATAGGATAAGCTCAGAGCCTGATTCCACTGCCTTCAGCCACTTTAGTCTCAGTATGATCCTATTCTTCCTGTTCTCAGAATCCTCCCATGACATCATGTAGTCAAGGCCTAGTGTGCTCATGGCATGCTTATTGACGAAGTGTTGCTTTCTGGGTGACATCTCTCTTTCTCTTTTAAAACTTTGCTGAAGACATTTTCATCTTAACATGTCACATGCCTTGTGTATCAGTCTCTATCAGTGTCTTTTCACTTGCTGTGTCTCTCCTGCCACACTCTTCCTTGGTATACACACCTGGGCTGTGTATATCCTCCATGCTTATTCGCAATTGCCTAATCAGACAGGATTCTTTGATTGTACTCAGTAAAACATCGCACCTCTATAGTTTGGTTTCTTCTCCTTTGTACTTAACCATACCCTGAAAAATATTCATTTGTATGTTCATATTCTGTCTCTTCAGAATTTAATCTCCATGAGAACATTAATTATGTATTCTGGTTGTTTCATTGTCAGTGCCAGTTCAAGCTAGGAACATGGGACTTATTCCATGAATAATTGTTGCCTGATTGAATAAAAGGACCATCTTCTGACATTGGTACACTGAATTTATAATGGTTAGAAAGACCCCAATATGCTACATGTATGCCTAGTTGCACAGAATCAAAGTCTTGTACTTGGTTGAACATTCTGGAGCTTGTGATATCAACTCTTCAGGTTCTTTTTTTTCTCCAGAATGTACTAAACCAAGGAAGAATATAAGTGTTTTGTTTTTTTAATTTTGCATTATGCCAATCTTGAAGCACATAAGAATCTAAGGTAGGGTCTGGAGACATGAGTCAATGTTTGCTCTTCTTCCACAGGACCCAAGTTCAGTACCAAAACTCTACATCAGTTGGCTCATGACTACCTGTAACTCTATCTCAAGGGGATCCAATGCTCTCTCCTGACTCAGATGTCCATAGATATCTGCAAACATGCATGAAGACACACCCCCCCACACACACTCACATACACATACTAAAAATAATGTTTTAAAGAAAAGGAATCTATAGTATGTTTTATTGATAGTCCTGCGTTCTCTTCTTGGATTATTTTTGGGTTTTTTTCTTATATTAAATTGGAAATTCTATAGCAATGAGCTTAACAATGCTCTTGATTAATGGTGGACTTGATATCAATATGATATCAAGTTAAGGAGGATGAACACTCCCCCAGTTCATCCATATGTGCTTTAGATAGATTTACCTTTGCAAATGGGCAAAGACAATGATCATTGATTAAAGAATAACTGGGATTCAGAATATTTTTATGTCATTACATACACACACACACACACACACACACATATATATATATATAATTTTCAGTCTGATGTGAGTCTGTGATAGAAGCAGGCAAAACATTTTTATGTGTTCAGATCTGCTGCTTTTGTGTTTATGTGAAGGTTGCCTTTTTTGACATTTGTACCACTTCAATAGATTCTAAAATATTTAGACTTCACAAAATGTTTTACCATGATGAGTTGAGTATACTTTTGCATATTTTATAATCTGTGATCCTAAAAATATTTTGGCATTAAAAATAGGAAAAGCTGAGCTCTCTTCATGTTTCAGTTCTGTAATAAATGTTTGACTTATTCTCATTTAAATCTTAACTAGTTCTGTAGAACTAGAATGTTGGACTTAGCATATCATGTAGATACTACATCTTTATTGATTCTAAAAGTGTGTGATGAAGTTGAGGAATCACTAAAAGAAGTAAACTAGTAGATGAAGAGAGACTGGACTCCATGATAGATGTTTCAGTGAGCATAACCCTACACAGTGCTTGGCTAGACTTCTATTTTTATTCTTCCACTACTCACCACACGAGAAAACATCAGCCATGAATCCAGACTATGCTCATTAATTATGCAGGTTCTTTACTATGTAATTTTAGCCTCTAATTGCAAAATATGGATCTCATCACTACTTCAGTCATAGAATGTTTATAGTAATATATAAGTGTCAAGCTTATAAATCTAAAGTTTAGAATTTAGTGTTAGGAACTCAATATATATTCAAAATTATTATTCATAATCTATTTACAATAGTAGTTATGTATAGAAGATTATGTAGTTTGTGAAGATCTCACCTCAATATGATAATTTGTTTTTCCAGATAGATGAGAAATACATGGATATTAGATATGTGTCATATGATAGACTATCTTATAAAACTAAACAAATAAATACATCCATCCACTCTCAAATTTATTTTACCAGTGGAGCTAATGGGTGCATGTATTTCCTGTAGCCATATATGCATGTTCATGCTGGTATCTGCACATGTACATGCAGATGGATGTGGAGAGCAGAGGTCAACTTGAGGTGCCTTTCCTCAAGAGGTATTGCCTATCTTCTGTTTGGAGACAGGATCTCTCAGTTCTCTGAAATCTGCCAAATTATTTGAGGATGGCTAGTCAGTGAGCCAGTATCTGCCTGTTCCACATCTTCAGCTCTGAAACTGTAAGCACACACCAACATACCCAGCATTTTTACGTGGATTATGAAGATTCAACTCAGATCATCTTTCCTAAAAGCTTTACTGACAGAACTATCTTCCCAGCCCCCATAGCTATATTTAAGGTAATGTAATATGTAATATATTCAAAATATATTGCATATATTACTTCTAAGTGTGTCACTAATTTCTGCAGTGTTTATAGCACATAATTATACTTACCTGACAGAAATTCATCAACTTCTCCAGGAGATTCTTTCTCTACCTCCAAATGCAAAAATCAATGTGAAATCTCTCAAATTAGATTTCCTAGTGATAAAAGACTTTTGAGGGTAGTTTGCTCAGCCGAGGTTAGCAGCATTGTTTGGATATTTGTTAGTTCTTAAGAAATACTTGCAATGAGTAGAGGGATGGATAAAAGTAACTTTAAATGCACCATGCTTTCTAATAGAGGGTAGAGAGGTCAAACTGGTAGACTGGAATATTCAGTAGACTAGAAAAATGAATAAGGAGGAGATCAGGTGAGTTATTGGGGAACAACAGAGAGTGTCATTCTACACAGCAGAGGGGTGTGAAAGTATTCAATGAGGGAAGGTACATGTAATCTCAACTTTGCAGTATATAAATGAATCAAGATATAAAGAAGGATGAAAGGGTAAATACAGCCCTGCGGTTGAAGAAGGGAGTCTACTAATACAGAGAACCACAGGCAGTGACAGCACAATGCAGAAGAGCCTGAACTGTCCCAGAAGAGCAAAGACCACTGGTTAATTGGCAGGACCAGGAAAGGCATCCCAGGGAAAATGTCTATGAAGTGGGAACTCCAGAGGTGAGAAGGAGCGAAGGTCCTCTGCCTCTGAAAATGACTGACTTCTCTGCTTAGTAGTGGGCATTACATCCCCTAAGATATGGAACTACAAGAGTGGCCATATCTGTAAAAAGGAGTCAGTAGTCACTTTACCCGGACTAATAAAAAAAATTCTTTGTAAGCAGCAATAACACATGCCTGCCCTAGGGTGTGCACAGAGATCTAGATAAGAGGGCATAGGTAGGAAACAAACAGTGTTTTGTTTTGTGTGCATATATGAATGATAGATGTAATGAACATTGACCTACCTAACAATACTATTTCTTTTTTTTTCCTTTTCTTTCTTTTTTAAATTGATTTTTGTTGAACTCTACATTTTTCTCTGCTCCCCTTCCTGTCTCTCCCCTTCTCCCTTCAACCCTCATCCAAGGTCCCCATGCTCCCAATTTACTCAGGAGATCTTGTGTTTTTCTACTTTCTACTTCCCATGTAGATTAGATCTATGTAAGTCTCTCTTAGTGCCCTCATTGTTGTCTAAGTTCTCTGGGATTGTGAATTTTAGGCTGGTTTTTTTGTTTTATGTTTAAAAACCACCTATGTGTGAGTACATGTAATAATTGTCTTTCTGTGTCTGGGTTACCTCACTCAAAATAATGTTTGATAGCTCCAACCACTTTCCTGCAAAATTCAAGATGTAATTGTTGGAGAACTCCATTGTGTAAATGTACCACATTTTCCTTATCCATTCTTAGGTTGAGGGGCATTTAGATTGTTTCCAGGTTCTGGCTATGACAAAAAAGCTGCTATGAACACATAGCACATATCCTTGTGGCAAGATTGAACATCCTTTGGATATATACCCAAAAGTGGTATTACTGGGTCTTGAGAAAGGTTGTTTTCTAATTTTCTGAGAAATCGCCACACTGACATCCAAAGAGGCTGTACCAGCTTGCATTCCCACCAACAATGCAGGAGTGTTTCCTTTCCCCCACAACCTCTCGAGCATAAGTTGTCATTAGTGTTTTTGATCTTGGCCATTCTTACAGGTGTAAGGTGGAATCTCAGAATTGTTTTGATTTACATTTCTCTGATGATTAAGGATGTTGAACATTTCCGTAAGTGTGTTTCAGCTATTTTAGATTCCTCTGTTGAGAGTTCGCTGTTTAGGTCTCTAGAGGGCCAGGATAGGGATGGCTCAGTGGTTAACAGTTCATACAGTTTTTTTCAGAGGACCAGATTTGATGGAGGAAGGTCATTGGTTAAGTAATAAAGAAACTGCTTGGCCTCATAGGTTAAAACATAGGTGGGAGGAGTAAACAGAACAGAATGCTGGGAGGAAGAGGAAATGAGCTCAGAGGCCATGCTCCCCTCTCCCGGGCAGACGCACGCGATGAAGCAAGCCGCCAGGTCAGACATGCTGAATCTTTCCCCGTAAGACCAGTGCTACACAGTTTATTAGAAATGGGTTGATTGGGATATCAGAATTAGCCAGTAAGGGCTGGAGCTAATGGGCCAAGCAGTGTTTAAAGGAATACAGTTTGTATGTTGTTATTTCTGGTAAAGCTAGCCAATGGCGGGAGCTGGGTGGCAGAACACAGCCTGCAGCTCCTATTATGACACAGATTCAGTTCACAGCACCCACACTGGGAGGGTCAAATTGCCTATAACTCAAGCTCCAAGGGATCCAGTACCCTCATCTGTACTCCATGATCACTTGTATACACTCACACACACACACACACACACACACACACTCACACACACACACACACACAAAAAACTAAAAGAAAATAAATCCTACAAAAAGGATAATGCTTCTGCCTCCTCTTGTTCCTTTAATGCTGAACTGGAGAACTCCACTCAAATTCCTTTGATTTTTTTTTAAACCTATATAGTCAGGTATCAGTACACATTTTGGTGATTTTCTTACACTAAATAAATAATTAAATAAATAAATAAAACCATCAATTATGACAAAGATACAAGTAATACTTATATTTAATATTCTATGCATATTGGTAAGTCTACAGCAAAATTGCCATTACTGTATACTGAAGGGCCACATTTTCCTCAGAGCATTGACTTGCAACCATAATCAAATGCATCGAGCTAAGTTATTCCACTTTGAATCACTGGAAACATTAAGAACACACTATGAAGATACACATAGGAAGATAAGGCATAGGAAACCCAGATAGATGAGAAGGTTTAAAGACATTATCATAAAAGTACTACTCCCTTTCATTTAGAAAAACAAACACATTTTTATGAGCTGCTATGAATTCTATAAAATGTAATTTAACAGAACTATCTTCATATTGGAATTATGTAACTTCCCTCAAACTCAAGTTTTAACCTCCTGAACTAAGTCTGCAAGTTAAGAAGTTTCATGAGTCCAAGAAACAGGAGGAAATTTGTTCTGTTCAGAATGTACCATAATGTCTGAGCAGAATATTTAAATTACACGTTTAGGCTGACAGCAACTGTATTTCAGGGAAGAATCCTTAGAAAGCAGGAGACAGTTTCCTTCAGCTCCACGTCATTATTTGATGTAGGTTGCCTATTATATTCTTGAGGTATTGTGAAAAATGGATTTGGAGGTATTTTTTGACAGTGGGTAGGCTAATGGAATCTAGTGACTGTCTTTAAAACGGGCAGGGGATGTTATAACATGGTAATAGAAATATCAATTGCAGTGACAGTTTAAAAAAGTCTGTCAATGAATGATAATGAAGTTATTTAAATGTTGACTCACTTGCAAACATTTTCAAAACCCTAAATTATTCTCACTGCTTTAACCTCATGCATCCTAAGTTATTAAAAAGCAGAGTCTGCCAGGCAGCCAATGAGCCTTTGGCTTTGCAAGCTATTTTTAAGTCACCAAATGCACAAGGAGCAATGAAAGTGGCTGTTCTTAATGATTTTAGGAAAGAAACAAAATACACATGTCACAGCTGCATGATTTAGAGGTGAACACTGTTCCGCTCTCAGGACATCTTATTGGCAATGAGTTGAGTAATGTCCGGATGCTTCCTTTCCCTGAGCATCATTTGGTAGCTCGAGTCATTGTTTTGTGACCTTGGTGGTATTACTTCGTGTAACTTCATTCTTCATGGGTTTTGCTGTAGAGAACTTAGGGTTATTTGGATATTTCTTAAGTTTGTTTACAGAACAGCTCAGCTTATTGTAGGTTCAGAGTTTGTCCACTAAGCTTCCTGCATCATCCATCTCTCACATGAGAGACACATCTGACGTATGTCCACTCTGTCCTGGAAACCAAGAATGCACAGATGAACAAAAGTACATTGATCACCCTGCAATAGCTTAGTCATCACAAAGCAAGTCTCTCTCTCTCTCTCTCTCTCTCTCTCTCTCTCTCTCTCTCTCTCT
>NC_022015.1:78100082-78115394 GCF_000317375.1 Microtus ochrogaster | reverse complement strand
CTCTCTCTCTCTCTCTCTCTCTCTCTCTCTCTCTCTGTGTGTGTGTGTGTGTGTGTGTGTGTGTGTGTGTGTGTGTGTGTTTGTGTGTATGTCACCCTTCTTAAAAACAAATGAGAAGAATCAGAAAAATTTACTCTTTAGATAACTTTCTGGAAGTTAGGGCTCATGACAAATATTGTCAGGTCAGATACACCTGGGGAATTAGTTTGCTAACGTACAAACACACAAGCAGAGATTTCCACAGGAAAAACAATGCTGAATTTTGGCAAACAGAATTAAACTGAAGGATTTGTGAACACTCATGACCCAATGTGAGAGTGATGAGGTGAGGAGGATGCTTACACTCTTGTGAATTTGACCTTCACACACTCTAGCCCCTCCTTACAAAGAGCAGCAGAGAGGCCCTTGTGCCCTTGCCTTTCAAGAAATGGAAGAGAAAATATCAGCCTGAAAATTGACCAGCACATTCTGTACTTTTGTTTTAAATATTCGTAAAGAATTTATTGTTTATCTCATTTCTTTTTTAAGCATTTTATCACAGTATATTAGTTGTATATTATAGTGGTTCTTACTGTGAAATTTAAGATATAATTTTATTAATATTTATCCTTTGAGAATTTTATATACATTTCTTACTTTCACCTCCAACTCCTAGATACCCCCTCTCTCTCTTTCTCTCTCCCCTCTCAGCCTCCCTCTCCCCTCTCACTTATTTAAAGACACAATAATAGCTTCATGAATGTCTTGTCATCAAACTAAATCAAAATATTTTGCAGTGATTAATATTACTCCTGAGGGTACACTATGAGTGTTAGTAAATAATGCCCAATGAATATAGAAAGCAATCAAGGAAAATCCCTTATATAAATGAATAAAGAAAGCTACCATTCAGAGGATGCTTATATGTGCTTGCCATTTTTACTAAGTATTTTAGGAATTAATTTAGTTTATGAGTGGTTCTGAGCTTTTTTGTTATCTCATTTGGAATGTCCAGTGGTAATAGTGAAGACCCAATCACTTCCTACTGCTCCTTCTTGTTGATGCTTGTCATATTCCATTCAGTTCCTTTCACCAAGTAATAGAAAATCTTACAAACTTAAAGGCATCAATACCTCCTGTGAAGTAGGTAGGATGCTTCGGGTGGTTTTTTTCTCTTCACACCAACTCATCTGGTTCTGTGTATTTAGTATTGTTCTAAAAGTCACTATTAATATGTGTCAGAGGGATTAAAGATCAAAGGTGAAATTAGGCGAGATTTCCTTTCATCAAATGTCTTATTTCTCCAAAAAAAATTAATTTTTAGGCTCTCAGCTTCTTTGGTAGTGCTTATGGGAAGTTATGTTTGTTTATTTGTTTTATGCTCTTTTTAATGTAGGGACAGATCAATCTGTAAACAGTCCTACCGATGAAAACGCTTGCTTTGTATTTGGAAGTGATACAACCTGGGAATCCAAGGCCCACAAATATTCTATCTTAGATATGTCTGTGCATTATACAAAATTAAAATCTTCTCTTTTTGTTTGTTTAAATCAAATCACCTCTCTATACTTACATTTACTTTGTAGTTATCACACTTTCAAATTTCTGTTTTCAAATGTTGTTTGTTTAAATTTAGTTACTATTTTCCTTTCATTAAAAAGCCAAGTTTACAGTCATTGTTTTCCTTCTTTGTCAATAATATTGTGTTTCCCAAAGTGCAGTGCTTAGAACACTAATTACGTTTTATATCACCGAAGAAAGTGTTCTGTAGTTAAGTAGGTTTGGAAAAGGCTACATGTACTAGACAGGCTAAGGGGTTAGTGTATTGAAGACATTAAATTTTGCTTACTCAAGCATTTCCCAACGTTTTGACTCTGAACGCTGTCCTGTTTTCCCATTTCAGACACACCGTTTCACAAATTTAACAACCGCTACATTGGCTCGTCATCAATTTGCTGCTGAGCCTGTCCGCCTCTCCTGTTCATTCCAAGTCCATCCTTTTAGGGAACTCCTGCTTCCATGTCTCTATCAAGAAGACAGTATTGTGAATCTTATGAGCACCAGGGATCTTCTTCTGGGACACAGAACCAGGCAGTCACTATCTCTCTGCTTGTGTTTAAAGTGCTCTGCAGAGACATTGATCCAACGTCACCTGCCATGATCTTGGTGCTTGAAGAAAGTTTTTTGAGGACCTTAGCTGTGTCCACCCTAAATCTTTCTTGATTTGTGAGGAAAACCAGAGTGTGTCTAGCTGAGACACCATGGTGGTAAAGCTGGAGGAACAACAATTGAGACAGTAGTGCGGTGACAACATGCCAGTTGGATTTCAAGTGCTTAGTACTTTCACTTCTGTACTGCCGTCCTAATGGTAGCTCCATCCATGATGCCACCACTTTCATTATATTTCCAAAACACATGGTAAAACTCTATACATTTGAATGTGAAAATATATTACCATTTATTTTTTAGATCAGTTCATTGTTATAAGATCCATAATATTCAGACCATCTGAACTTCTGGGAATGGAAAATTGGTAAATGTTGGATCTGTTTTTGAGATTTTGGTAAACAAGTTGATAGAAATCACAAAGGAATAATACCAGATACCTTAGAAGATCCAGGCTCATGGAGAGGAGATATAATAACGAAAAACGTGCCCAATAAAGCAGTATAAATCTTGAACAATGTTGCTAATGTAAATATGTGCTGCTCATTTCATTACACCTTGCCATGTTAAGGTACCAGTTGGAAACATATAAATATTCCCACACTTATATACACACATGAAAACACATGTACATACAAACACCAGGCATAAATATGCACATGCAAAAATGCATAGCATACACGCACATACCCAGGCAAATGCACACACTCGCACATAGAGGAACACATGTATGCATACACTTGTGCACACAAACATAAGCACCTGCATGTGCTTTACCAGAGGAACTTTCTATATGCTGTTGTAGAATGTTTTGGTTCAGAAATTATTATTTTTTTAAAAAAAAAAAAAACCTCTTTGTTCCACCCATTGTACACTACCACCTCTCTAAGCTCCTATTCCAGTATTTTGGGGTTAGGGTTAGAATATTTGAGTCTCTTTTACATCATCAGAGAAGTTTTATATTTTCAATCGTCAGTAGGTGAGACTTACTAATGTACTAACATTTACACATTTCATCTCTCTCACCAGCTCCCAGAAAGATTCTATTCTTTGTTCTTGAACATGAAGTATTTCTCTGACAATAAATAACAACATATACATATATATATTTTTCCTGAATTTTTCCAACATAAATCTGAGCTACTCACTCCATTACATCTCACGTTAGGATAATATTTAAATGTGAAAACACTCATATGTACTTGTGTGTGCATGCACACAGACAGACAGACACACATACAGAGTTGAAACAAGCTAACAAAATGTAGGCGACAAGGAAGTCATAGTGGAGAAATGCCAGTCGAAGATGACTAGGGAAATAATTGAAAATCTAAATATTGATCATGGTCTAGGTGAGGAAAGAAATCTTAAATATTTCTTTGAAAATAATAGCACATGTCCTATAATAAAGTGGGAACTTGAGGAGAAAAATTGTTGGTATGAGAGAAATATAACAAGACATTTTTTCTCTTTTTTCTTTTCTTTTCTTTCTTTCTTTCTTTCTTTCTTTCTTTCTTTCTTTCTTTCTTTCTTTCTTTTTTATTGGTAAATGAATTCTGAAGCCTATTGTGGCATTCTTTGTTGTCAAGAGGATTCCTGTCTGCCTGTGGAGGTCTGGATACTGGTCCTGAGTAAACCAGTTATGTACTGTGTTTGTTCAGGCTCATTTCTAGTCCCTGAGATTTTGCCTACTTCCCCTTTCTAAATCGTCTCCTTTGAAAGTGTCCAAAATTTTTCAAGTAGTTTTGTTCAGTGCTCATTCCTCCATGCTGTGGTGTGCTATCTAAACCCTACCTTCCTGGACCTGGATAGAAGTGGGAGGACCTTGGACTTCCTGCAGGGCAGGGAATCTGGACTGCTCTTCAGTCTCCAGAGGGAGGGGGAATGGAGTGGGGGGAGGGGGAGAGGAGTGGGGAGAGGAGGAGGGGAGTGGGGGGAGGGGGCGGTGTGTGGGAGGAGGGGGAGGGAAATGGGAAACGGGGAGGAGGCAGAAATTTTTTTCAACAACTAAAAAAATATAAACAACAACAACAAAAAAACAAAGTCCTGGATTTTTGGTACTTATCATTTGTTAACATTTTCCGATGAACTATCCTGCATACCAAGTCAAAGAACCTCTTATTCTAGTAACACCTTTGGACAGGTTTATGGATCTAGTGCCTTGTCTGGAGTACACTCTTCGTGTGTGGTGAGTGTACACATACATGTGTGTTCACGTGAAGGCCAGAGAGCAGCACCTCGTGTCTTCTCAATTGCTTTCCATCTTGTTTTTGTGTGGGTTTGTGTGGTCTATGCGTGTGTTTCCATGCATGTAATCTGTGAGTGTGTAGAAGCCAGAAGTTAATAGTAGGTGTTTTTCTCTGTCTGCCTCTACTTTATATTTTGAGGCAGGGTCTCTAACTGAATGTGGAACTAATTTCATCTATGCTGGATAGACAGGATCTCCTGGGATCTGCCTGTAACCCAGGACCTGACTTTGCACGGGTGCTGGAGTTAAGTGATTGGCAAACACTTTCCTGATTGAGCATCTCCCTACTGCCCAGAGTTGGCTCTGAACGTAAGAGAACGAGGCACTTAATCCATCGTTCTTCACTTTCACTTACTATGTCTCAGAGATGTTTGTGAGTCATCAACATCAAAAATGAATTAAAATGATTTGAATTAACCCAACTTTCCTCTCTGAGTATTATTAATATGTATTTTGATCATTGTGCGCAACACATTATACCCATTATTTTGTTGTTATCTGGGTGAGTTGGAAGGCTTGTGAAAGCCCCATATTACATCCTGCAACTGAGTACAGAGTCTGCTCCATTTTATTAACTCCACAAATATAGATGATACAATGGATTTCACTGTAAGCTTCCTTTGTGAGAAAAAGAGGCTGAGAAGAAATTATAGAGCTATATTCTTCAATAATGATTTTTTAAAAGCTGAGGTAAAATTAAAACAACCAAGAGCAGAGGGAAAGAACCCGGATTAAATTTTTCAATAGCCCATTTATCAGCTCTTCTGTTTGCATGGATCATTTAGCTGTTATTGATCACTTTATTTGAACTCTGATAGCCCCTCCTGTACTGTACCATCTATGATGAGTCCATGGAATTAGAGCTGTAGGCTACAAGGTCGACCTTCCTTAAAAAGATGATTTAGTCTGTTTTATTTTCTCTGAATTAATAGCTTGTTGATAAATGGTTAAATACTGACAGGACTTTACAAGAACCTCAGGGCCCAGAGTTGATGCCTTCTAAGTCATGTAGTTTAGGACTAGGAAAGGGCGTCAAGGAGGTTGTGAAATTTTACCTTTCTGAGGACATTTTCCTTGCTCTTAAATAATGCACCGAGACTAAGACCAAATGACCTTGGAGGGAACTAGCAACCCTCATATTCTATGACCATGAATGAAAACATGAGTTGTAGACAAATCAGGACACCCTGATTTTACACTGTGTGAGAGAGAAAGCAAAAGTATAGAAATGTCATATTTAACTAAAAATGCTTTTATTTTTATGGCCAATTCAAAGGGCGTCCTCATCTCTTAATCTTGTTGAATTAATCTCATCCATTATGCAAAGTGCGTTCTTTAAGGAGCAGTCGAGGGATGGCGTTTTAATTTTTACCAATTCAATTTAAATGCAAATGTTAACCACTCACATGATGCAACTGTGTACATAATTAAGCGTCATTATATACTGCATGAATCATTTAGAAGCCTTCTGAGAGCCATTCTACTATGTAAAACATGCATTACACTGACAAGCAGCCAAGTGACGTATACTGCTGTGATCATTAAAGCATCTTTTGAATTACAGGTCAACCGATTATGGGACAACCTATGAAAAGCTGAATGATAAAGTGGGCTTGAAGACAATTCTGAGCTATCTCTATGTGTGTCCGACAAACAAGCGTAAGGTAAGACAAGGATATATAGCTTACTACTGATTACTGATATGGCTTCTGTCTTGCTTTGGCTAATCACTCTTGCTACCTAAAATTCCATTAAAGGAAATCTAGGATAAGAGATGTAAAAGTAAGTTGTTGGCTGATATGGTGGCAATGTGCCTGATCAGCAGCTGTGAAACTGAAGGGTGGGGCCAGCCCTGTTGTCGCCATTAAAGAAAGGCAGTGTCAAGGGTTTCTATCCTGCAGACATTCTTGGCTCGCAAGCCTCAAGCCTTGAAAAATTCTTAATGAGGCAAATAAAAGGCTAGGTTTCAACACACACTCTTGTTGTCTCTTGGCATGGAATGTGTAGATTAGCTAGAGATTTGGGGAAGGCAAATTCTAGAAGTTTCATTTCTCAGGCTTGTTCAGGTTACGCAACAATGTCACAATACAGCATGCTGCAGAGAGCGAAATTTGTTGGAGAGGTGACTTTAATCTCTTCACAGATTTTAGCTGGAGAATGCCTTCAGAGTCATCATCCCTATTTAAGATGATAAAACTGAGGTTCAGGGAAAAGAAATACCTTGCTTTTATCTTAGGGTTACACGAGACCAGCAGCTATACAGCCTATGCTTCCTCCTTGGCAATTGCAAATGTCCTACTATCTTAGTCCTCTCTGTTTGCCCCTGCTAAGTGGAGTGATCGCTTCAGAAAGCATTGTTCTAGGAAGAAAATCTTTCACTGTAAATGGCAAATGTCTCAAAGGCAGAAAAATGTTATAATTACATATTCATTTTACAAGTTTGTATTATCACCTCCCAAATTCTGTCATGTGAACTCAAAACTTCCTGGCCATAGGAAAACAGATATTAGCCCCAAGAGCCAGCAGAATGTTGCCAATCATTGTTTCCTAAACTAGTTTCATTACCCTGGCAACACTGTTATCCAGGCTTTTGTCTCAGAGTTGTCAATAGCATGTTCAGCATTTCCTGTCTTCTGGTTTGCCATCCTCAACTTGAGTATAATATCAAAAGCACCAGCTGCATCCCAAAGGTGCCGTCCTGCTTCCATCCTGTTGCTCTGGATCAGGGCTCAGGTATCTCATGAGGTACCTCACATACTTCCGACATGTGTGTGGTATTAGAAACACCACTGTAGTTACTGTTCCCTCTGGCCCTTATCATTTCAAGCTCTCGAGTAACTGCAGATTCACAGATGGGCTCAGACTCTGCATTTAGGGGACTCATCTAAGCTCAGCACTGAACAGATAAATATGGTGACTGACTTCATCTACCGAAGCAGAGTGGCCTTGGACTTAAAGTGGGGATAATGATAGGACTTGCCTCATAACTACAGATGTAAGGCATGTATAAAATTATATATTTCAAGTGCTCAGCACAAAGCAATACAGACTTAATCAATGTTTGCACTTCATTTCCCTTTCTTACCACCCTGTTCCTCCTGCTTCATAAAATTATAGGGAGTAATAGTAGTGATTATCCCCAGTAATTAAGAATGTCCAGGAGAACATTCTGTGATAATCAGAAAATTCTTCTATGCTGCCTAGTATGTTAGACACTAGCAACCTGTGGCTGGTGAGTATTTTAAATGTGACTAAAATATCCGAGGAGCTGAATGTTAAACTCTATTTAATTGTAATTAATTTATATTTTCATAGCTGCATTTTGGATCACAGAATTGGACAGCATAGTTCAGTATGAGAGCTATCCCCTCAGCTTATTGCTTATTGACTAGCTGCTGGGCCATCATCAATAATTTCATCTAAACAATTTTGATCTGCTGTATGCAGCCTTGGGATATGGAGCTGAATTTCTAGCCTTCAGTTTTATAATTAGATTTGGTTGTTTTCTGGCTTTAAATTGATTCTTATCTCCTTTATTGATTTTAGTTAGGATTCACCTTTTTAATAAATTTAATTTAACAATCAATAAACTGTATGCTGGGCAATGACGTTTGAAGTGAGAGATAAGAGCAGTGTGACAGCTCGGTGGGTAGCGGTGCTTGCTGTCAAACCTCACACCTGGAACACAGGTGCTGAAGGGGAAGACAGCTGTCCTCTGACCTCCACCTTAGCATGATGTCACCAGTGCAACAAGTAAACAAAAGAGAAAAAGCCCGCACCCCAAATCCCAAAATCCCATGCCATAGTGGAAAAAGCCACTGTGATGTTTAGTTGAAAACACCTTGAACTAAGATAAGTGAACAATCACTGTCCCTGCCTTAAATATATTTCTCCCTGACAGTTGATTTGGGCAAATCCTTTATATCTGTAACATGTTATAGGAAAGATGTGAATTTACAGCTGAAAGAGCCCTTTGAACAGATCCTTCCCAGTGATAGTTTCAGCTTTATTGATGGTATTTGAAATGTGCATGATTTTTAGGATTGCATCGCCAAATATTGATCGCAGAAATTTCTGCAGATGCTGCATGCATGATAACAATCCCCAAACCAAGGCTGTTTTTAGGAGCCAGATTCAGTATGGCCCTCAGACCCAGATGAGCTACTGGAGACAAGAGAGGCTAAAGGGGGCCGGGTGTAGCTTGTTGTTTGGATAGGGGCTGGATGGTTTTGGGGGGAAGCCTAGCAGCAGGAAACTCCCTGCTGCCTGTCTAGAAAAGCCAAGGGAGTTTGGGAAGGGGCCCTAGGTTTCTTCCTGCTGGGGAGGTCCTAGAGAGTGGGGCTTCCCGCCCTGTGGCTCTTCACTCACCTCTTAGGTCCCCTCAGTATTGGGGCAAACTATGTTTCAGAGTTCCACTGATATTGAAGACGAATAGGTGGGTTTGGGACTGGGTGTAGCTAGTAGTTTGGATGGGGGTTGGATGGGTTGGGGGTTAAGCCTAGCCACAGGAAACTCCCTGCTGGCTGGCTATTAAAGCCTAGAGAGTTGGGGAAGGGGCCCGGGGTTTTGTCCTGCTGGGGAGATCCTAGAGAGTGGGACATCTGGCCATATGGCTGTTCATTCACCTCTTAGGCCCCCTCAGTTAGAACCAAACTAGTCCCTCTGAATGTGGTTGACAGTGTATGGCTGGGGCAGACTGAGGGGCCACTCGCAGTGGCACTGGGATTTGTCTGGGGAACATACTGGCTTTTTGGGATCCTATTCTCTTTGGGATGTATACCTTGCTCAGCCTAGATGTAGTGGGGATGGCTTTGGACCTCCCACAGGGCAATGTGCCTTGCCCTCACTTAGGATCGAAGGGGGTGGGGTAGGAGGGTGTGTGGAGGGAATGGGAGGAGGGGAGGGAGTGGGAATTTGAATTGGTATTTTTTTAATAAAAAAAGGAAAAGTTCAGTTCATCGTGATGTCTCCTGATATTCATCTCAGTTTCACATATGATTTTTTTAAATAAATAAATAAATAAATAAATATTTATTTATTTATTTATTTATTATGTATACAATATTCTGTCTGTGTGTATATCTGTAGGTTAGAAGAGGGCACCAGACCTCATTACAGATGGTTGTGAGCCACCATGTGGTTGCTGGGAATTGAACTCAGGACCTTTGGAAGAGCAGGCAATGCTCTTAAACCACTGAGCCATTTCTCCAGCCCCTCACATATGATTTTTTAAATGATTTCTTTCTTGAATCACTAAAGATACATTAAAACTTAAAAAAAAAGAAAGGCTAAAGGGAGGGGAACACAAAGAGCTATACAAAAAGCTACTATGAAATCCAGTCTGCCAAGTGAATTTATACCAATGGGGTGCATGGTTGACCTGTACTGACCATTCATTTCACACTGAACACCTGGCCAGGGACATCTAGATGTTCTGAATTGATGCTTGGAAAAGCCTATTTCTAGAAAAGGGGAACTGACCCTTCATGGCCACGAGAGAACAGCTTCTCCAGGACTGATGCTTCCCACATGTAGAGTCGGTCCAGTGATGTTTGACTCAACAGTGTTCCTGAGTAAACCTAAACCAAGGCTTCCCAAAGTAAATGTAACCTTCAGGGCCACTGAGGTTCTGGCAGACTTAAGACACATTGGAAGATGATGGATGTTGCTTGCAGTGGTTCAAAGAAAAATCAATAAAGTTGGTATAGCAATGTATTTGGATACGGTTTTTCTACCTTTGAAGAAAAATTCATCACTGTGAAATATATACCTACTGATATGAAGACATTTGAACCAATGAGATAATACCTCTGCCACACCTTACAATGAGAACATATTTTCCCAAAATCTAAGGTTGATGTGAAGCAAGGAGGAGCCAGCCCATCATCTGGGTTTATTAGTTATGCAGGACAAAGGTGCTCGAGCTTACTTCAGCTCAGGATTCATGAAGTTCTCCAGTGAAAAGGAGACGCGTATAAAAGATGTTGTTAAGTCTTTCAGCTCTCCAGTGTGCTGTCTGACAAGTGAGCTTCTCACGTCCAGATCTTCCCCTCTGTGTTTTGCATCCGTAGGAACAATTGAAATAAAGCAGACAAATTCTGCATGGCTGTCTGTGTTCTCAGAGACCTATTTGTCTTCACATTCTCGTGCTATTTTTAGTTGTTTGTGAGGACAAGAGCAGTTCTTTAATCATGGCGCCTCAAACAGTGGCATCAAGCCCTTGCTTTGCAGATAGCTTGTTCAGGGCATCACTGGGATCAGAGACCGGAAATAAAACAGACCCTATTTACACTTTAAATTGATGATCAAACATGGTCTGCTTCTTTGTTGTTTAAGATAAGTGACAAAAGATTTCCTTAGATATGTCTGATATAGTAAAACTATTGCCAGGCAGTGGTGGCGCACGCCTTTAATCAGAGCACTTGGGAGGCAGAGGGAGGCGGATCTCTGTGAGTTCGAGGCCAGCTTGCTCTACAGAGCTAGTTCCAGGACAAGCTCCAAAACTACAGAGAAACCCTGTCTTGAAAAACAAAAACAAACAAAAACAAACAAGCAAACAAAACCCTGTCACCACATCATATGTTAGTTTATGATATCTTGTCTAAGAGGCACAGAAATCCTGCCCCTAAGTAAGATGGTAGCTCACGCATATGTTCTTTAGAAAGAATCTTGCATTTAGTCTCTGCTATATGTGGTGGTCTCAAAGGGCAAGGCTGAGTGGGAGCCAGAGCCAGAGGAGAGCCAGGGTAACTGCCTGCCACCCGTCTCTACAGGGGAACACTTCCTCACATCCAGTTCAGATAAAATCCCTTGTAGTTCATGTCTACAGAGGTTTCTAGGTTACACATGCAGTCTGCTAGGAGAATGGGTGATTTAACTCATACCTGAAAGGAACAGCTGTGGTTCAGAGGATGATGGGGAGAGCTAATATTCACGAATAAAAGGCAACCCCAAAGCAATCTTGCAATCTCTGCCCTACTTTTAAATTCTCTCCCAACATTTATTTTCATTCTGCGTAAAAAGTAAAAGGCCGGTGTGCTTTGACTTATTTATCAGTAATAGTTGTCTTTATTGCCAACCAACTCTGGCTGCCCTCCCTTCAAAAGTGTGTGTAGCATCCTCAGGGATTAAAGCTACAAACTACATGGAAGCAAAGAAGAGGGGAAAAAAATCTAGTTTAATTTTATCTTGCTAAAGTCAGTTCATTTAGTCGCTACAATCTTGTGATCTTTGCACAGTGTTCCTTGCAGAGACTTTAAAAAAACCAAGACAGCGTTAGAATTTTATTTCTTGTGTCACTTTTGTGTCCCTACTATTTCTCTTTTCTATTATCACATCTTAATTAATATTAGGCCTGCTGAGAGATTCTTCTAAGGGCTTTCAGCCTATAAATAGGACCCTTGGTCCCCAGAACACATTGATCATCCTCGCTAGTCTCTTGGTACCTGCCAGCATTAAACAGTGTTTGCATTTTTTCCAGATGTTTAGGTTTTAATCACCAAGCTGCATGTGGCACTTTCTAAATTAGTGTTTGATGATTGACTCTCCGAGCCTCTCCCCCTGCCCCAGTCTTCTTAATTATGTATATCATTTGTTTAGATGGTCTACAGGCCATGTGTGTGCCTTGGGTGTCAGGAGAAAGGGAGGATTGGTAAAATCTCCAAATTTATTGCTGAAGGTATCTCTTGTTGCACCAGATCTTAAAGGAAGGCGATTTCCAATAACTACTCATTTATTTAATGGCTACAAAAACGGAAATCCTTATAAGTAGTTTAGAGACTTTTATGTATCAGGCAAAAGAAAATCAAAGATTGTGGGACCTTGGAAAAAATATTAAATGCTACTTTTTTGTGTGTGATAATACTGGCCCAGAGAGTCTGTGCTGTGCCTAAACTCCCCTTTAGAACGGGAGGTCCTGGATGACACCGATAGCGCTGATCACCCTTCTACTGTCCCACATGATAGCATAACTCTTGATGTATACCAGTAGGTGCTCAGCCCATGGCTAACGACATGCCTTAAACTTGTGTTGAATGTTGGACTCCGGTTGTAACAGGCAGTGCCCTGTGAAGACAGCCTTAACTAATTTCCCTTTGAAGTGGATAAACAGCAGAAACAGAAAGTCCCCATAGGTTTTAGTCATTTCTAGGCCATGACAGATAATTGTATTTTTTTCTAACTAAGAAGAGCATGATTAATCTTTAAAATGCCAGGACTTTGCATAGTGCTCAGTCCAAATGATCTGGAGAGGCCAAGAGGAACTAGAGCATTGTATAACACATCAAAGCAAAGCGCTCTGCTACAGTTCCCTCGGTGGGCACACATCACTTGCTTACTCCGCCCTGACTCTCTTTCTGTCCCTTTGTACACAAGGTCGCCCGTTTTCCTATAATCTTCTGAAAAGGGTATGAATTTCATTCATAAAGAAGTGCTGTGGTGCATGAACTCAGAGCAGAATGGAAGTGGCATTTTCAAAACTTCAATGAAAGTGACTTTATTTTAGTGAATAAGGGTTTGCTAGCCTCCACCTAACTTGAGTTGCTATCGCTGAAGGCAAAACCATCTCTGTTGATTCCTCCTGGTTACATCTAAGTGTTTATACTGTTCCAGTTCATTGAACACTTTCTTCCTGTGCACTAATAAGATAAAATCTAAGAAAGTGTGTTTGTGTGTATGTGTGCTTCTTTTCCCTTTTTGAACTGTCAGTGATTTTCTAAGAGTTTCCCACCCTTCTAGGTTTGAAACAAGCTGCATTGGAATTGCAGGGTGCACTCTTTGAAGCAGGGCCAGAGTTTCAGGATCCCGATCACTCCAAAGGTGGCCCTAGGGAGCTCCCAGGCTCTGAAGAACATAGATAGAAAGGAACATTCACACATGTGTACACAAGCACAACACATGTGTACACACACACACACACACATACACACACACACACACATACACACACACACACACCTGATGTTGGATACCCCTGTCTCTGTGTATCTGCAACAGCCACTATTTTACATAAAATAAAGCACTTTTATTGACATTAATAAATAAAATGTTAGTAAAACCACTGTTTTCAAAAATTAAAAACAATGTTTCTAAAACTAATGCTCAGTATTTTTATAAATATAAATACATTTGATCACAGTGCCAAATACCAAAACCAAAAGAATGAAGGAGAAGAGAAGACTTTTTTTAAGCTTCCCGATTGGAGTCTATCACAGAGGAATGTCAGGGCTAGAAATCATGGCTGGAAGCTGAGGACGTAACTCTTTATAAACTTAAGCCGGATCACCAAGCAGAAACGTTGAAGCAAGGTTACTTACTTACCCATTCAAAAACTGTGTTTAGCTAACTTTATTATACAGCCCAGGACCACAAGACCAGGGAATGTGCCACTCATAGTGGGCCAAGCCCTCGCACATCAACTGATGATCAAAATAAGTTTAGATAATCTTTATAAAACCTAAAAACTTATGTTTTTGCATTACTTTAACAAATAATGTTAGTGAAAATAATGAAACCTAGATAAGTCTTTTGTAAACTTTATGAAGTAAACTTTCCTGGAAACTGCAAAGTTTTATATTTCTGAGTAGATCTTGGAAGTTAGATAGCACAAAGTGACTAAATTGTCACCATAAAAGTAGAGACACCTGGCGGAATCTGACCATTTCCCATGACTACAGCAATCTCCTTTGTTCTTTTGTGAAGCAGCTCTTATTTACTTCTTTATCTTGCTACTACTTTATTTATTTTTGCCTCATCATCTGTCCTTATTAGAGCCCTTGTTTGCTCTAGTCTGGCTGCCCTCCTGTTAAAAGCCCATCCATTACCACTTTATGAAGGTCAGATGCATTATTTCAGGTCTGGTGCAAGTTATGCTCCACTGTGGAAAATGGTTAGAGTTCTTTTCAACGTTCTGATCTGTTTGCTACCTGTACACTCCCTGTGGCTTCTCCAGGGTTTCCATCACCCAGTGTTTGGCATTCTGTTTCTGGAACATTTTTGTTTCTAGTAAGTACCTTGGGCTGTTCTCATGATGAATAAAAACGAAAGGCTACCACTGTAGGAAATCTGCCATATTGACCTGGGTGGGGATGCCTTGCTCTAATGTAGGAGAGCTGCCCCAAGCATTGTTGTGATGCTGTCAATCAAAGAGAGTCAATGTGGAGGAATCTTTTATGAAACCACTTCCTCTGTCCTGGAGAAATTAAGTGACTACCTGCAACCTCAGGGTCTAAATGGATTTTCTATTGAAGCACTTTTGTTGCTGCTGTTGACCTGTCCTTTCTCTTGAAGTCTTCCTTTGAAAGTTTATCTCATTGTTCCTCTAGACACGCATTTTCCTGACTGACTGGCTCCTGACCACTAATGTGCATCTCGTCTCCTAATATTTCAAGTATTTGAAATAAATTTGGCAGAATGAAAGCACTATAGCTTGCAGGATAATGAAACAAGCTTAGATATTCAGAGCTAAAAGGCCTTCAGGGGAGAGTATACAATGCCGTGCTTAGCAGCGTTACCTAATTTGATCACTAACAACTATGTTTATTGTGAAGGGGACTAGACTACTGCACATCATCATGATTGGAAGTATCTGCCGGAGCATGCCTGTGGTGGAGAAAGGACAGTGTGGATGCGTCTGAAAAGTAAAGAGTGGGAAAAAAAAAACACTCTCATTACACACAGCTCTCACAGAGAACAGGTGTGGCCAATAAGGTGCAGTTGGTGGGAGCTAAGAAGGAAATTGGCAGAGCTAGTTGCAAAGAACTGGAGTGATGCAATAATAATGAAAGTGAAGACAATAAATAACACAGTAGCAGTGAAAGTTGACATAGTAGCAGTGAAAGTGAGCACAGTAGCAGTGAAAATGAACACAGTAACACAATAGCAGTGAAAATGAACAAAGTAGCAGTGAAAGTGAGCACAGT
>NC_022015.1:78079817-78099370 GCF_000317375.1 Microtus ochrogaster | reverse complement strand
TAGCACAGTAGCAGTGAAAGTGAGCACCGAGTGTGCCGAGGACAATGGGTGGAAGCAGAAGCACTGGAAGAGTAATGTTCTCAGCAGTAGAAGCTAAGGTCCCGGGAGATGTCTCAGAGAAGGGAGGGCTAATTTAGCAAGAACTTACGAAGGCTTTCAGAGGGAGGACAATTTACCCTTATCTCTCTGTTCTTCCCAAATGGCTGCAAATGGGTAAATGATGTCGGTGGCTGATTCTGAAACTGGTTTGTGAGGAAGAAGAGCACAATTATGTTTCAAGCATGGGGCTGTGGCAGACCTAGATCTAGGGTCTCCGTGGCCCCCCATATGTAGATCCAAATATAACTGGGGCTTTTCCCTATGAGCTTCTGACCTTTGAATGCTGTCTCCTTAATGTGATCCCCATTTCTCCTCATGTTTCTGCA
Organism: Microtus ochrogaster; assembly: GCF_000317375.1. NCBI lineage: Eukaryota > Metazoa > Chordata > Mammalia > Rodentia > Cricetidae > Microtus > Microtus ochrogaster. Next base: position 78,098,945 of record NC_022015.1, on the reverse strand, counting down.
CAGAACATACATTATCTGTGTGCATCCCATCACTGTGAAGGTGTGCTTTATTTGAAGTTAGCCATGTATAACAACTCAGTGCCTTTATTAGTCTTGGGGTAATAGGTAACTAGAGTGGACCATGAGGAGACTTTCTGGCTTTGCATTCCAGCTAACCGTCCATGTTTTAGCTTGATTCTCCTGGACAAGGTTTTATTTATTGACTGGTTTGCTTTGAACTTTTCTGTGATATTTTTTCTACTTTTTAAAGTAAAATGCAGTAATTGTGTCAACATTCTAAAGAAAATGGGGCAAGAGCCAAATCAAGCAGTGGACCTGAACATAACAAGCATCTAGAAAGTGTTAATCTTGTTATTTTGTTTATTTGCTGTAGTGGTATGCTTTGTCATTTGTCAATCAATAGTTAAAATATATCTATTTTGTACTCACAAAATTACCTAAAAGAGAAACATAAGACATCATTTTAGCTCTTAAAGATCATACAGACTGGTAAGGAAAACATACAGTCAATTCCAGTGCAGCACTTACATGTTATAATAGCTGTGGACAGACAGCACTGTCCCTGGGGCTGCCAAGAATTTTTCACAGAGATTCAAATATTTGTCAAAAGAGAAAGAAAAAGAAGATGAAAACTTTTAGTGCATGTGCTGCAAGAAAATGATGTTCTCAGAAAACCACAGATAGCTTGGAATGATTTGCAATTTTCAATGTCTATTTTGAGATTTAGAACATGCTAATTTCCATTACCATTTAACCATTATGACTAATTGGACCTCCCCAACATATCTTCATGAGCATTTGAATTATAAGTCTAATGTAGTAATGAAATTTATTTCTAATTTTGCAAGCTTTTATACTGTGTTGAATATAAAATGAGGAAACAGATAAGGCTCACATTATATTGAACTAATAGATCTTAAAATCATCTTCTTATAGATTTGATGTATTTACCATTTACCTTAAGTAACTCATCAGTTAGAACCATTAATGAGCTTTGAAAATAAAGTACGAAGAACCAAAAAATGGCACATATTTATGCCTAATTCTTTTCAGAACTTTTGAAAGATTAAATGAATGTAAACATATGTGGACCCTTACTCCTCAGTGATTTTATGGAGTTTACCTTCTCATTGTAAGAATGCAATTACATTGTACAAGATGATGGATACCATGATAAGGGTCCTAAGAATTTGGGGGGGGGAGTTTAAGCTAGAATTGCCATGAAGTCATCATGAGAGGTTTCACTTGGTCAGCGAAGAAGGTGGCTGAGACACGGTCTCTTAGTTTGCTTTAAGTACCAACTTGACACAGCATAGGTTCATCTGTGAAGAGAAGCCTCAACTGAAGAATTACTTAGGTAATATTGACCCATTAACATATCTGTGGAGGATTATCTTGTTTACTAATTAGTTAATAATCAAATGATTATTAAAAATAACAAGTTATTACCAATAATCACTGTGGGACAGCACTATTTTCTGGGTAGGTGGCCCTAGGCTGTATGAAAAAGCTGTTTAAGCATGAACCACTGTGAGCAAGCCAACAATCAACTTTTCGCCATGTTTCTCTTTCTAGTTTCTAACCTAATATCGCTCAGTGATGGAATATGCAGTCTCAAAGATGAAATAAGCCCTGTACTCCCCTAAATTGCTTTTTGTCATAATGATCCTCGAAGCAACAGAAAAGAAACTAGAACACATGGTCATTGAAAATAGGAAAGATGTAATTTAATGAAAGCAATATTTTTGACTGGAGGACTGTAGAGATTCTGAAGTATATTAACAGGGCTCCATGCCCTGTTATAAGACTATATAATTTTTTTTACAGATTGGGATAATCTTGCTCTATTCTTTGTTAGGTCATTTTTGTGCTTACAGTTGATTTAGAAGGTACAGTCTTTGCCAGCCTACTAAATGACGAGGAGGCATCCTGGGTCAGGGTTGTGGGTAAGCACTGGGAAAGGGAGAACATGAGAATGATGGATTGAAACACAGCAGTGAAAGAAAGCCAAGCATCTGTGAGGGGTTGAGAGGGTCTGAAGTGGGGCAGCGCCAAGTGCCTGATCTTCCTTTCCAGTGCTTTCCCAAAAGAGATCACATTTCCAGAAAATGACAACAACTACAACTTAAATGCTTGTATTTTCTTCCTCTATCAGCAAACATACTTTTCACTGGATGGGGGCAGCTTTTCTTAGGAATAAAGCCCATTCAACTTAACCCACAGAAGTGCACTATTTTAATTCCAAAGAAAAGAGCCAAATTTGTCCTGGGGAATGAGATGTTGGATCGCGAGGAAGAAAGTTCCCTGGGATGTTGCTACTTTTATCTGGATTTGTGTCATATAGTGTGTTTGTGGATGCTGACCTTGCGTGCCTTATTAGGACATTATTTAACCAAAAGATTCGGGTGGAGAAGCCCACTGCCTAATGCCGCCTCTGTTCTGTTGGCACATAGCCTCTGCTCTTCCACTTGAAAGTTCATTGCTGACATTTGCACACTCCCACAGAGGACTCGGTCACTTATGACCATAGATGTCCATTGTTCCAAGAGAGGTGACCTTCACCCCTAGGCACCAATTAAAATCAATTGCTTCTTGCCCCTGCAGGGCTTGGTACTCCGTGTAATTCTGGCTCAAAGCCCAGGGAAACTGGTGGGATGCATTCTTCTCAGTCTGTTCTTACTCTTAACTCTCCAAACAATGAAGAAGGGTATTTCTCTGGAGAAAGAAGGGGCAGACCACCATGGCAGTGATCAAAGTGTTTTGGTTAAATACTCCACTTCAATGAAGGCCTTAAATAAATGAAGGAAATAAGAAAAAAAAATGAAACATCATTACTATAGGTTTATTCTAGACTCAATCATCACAGCTCTCTAGTGACTTCATGATGATGTGTGGCTAATTGCAGGGTCATTTGGAGCTAGGCCTGGCTGGGCATATTCTATAGAAACCTGACAAAGGGCAAAGACCGCAAGTGCTGGAAGCGAGGCACAGATCCTTCTCCTTGTTAAAATCTGTGAGTGTCTAGCACCCTTTAGTATGGAAGACTTTGGAGTAAATTTAAATTCTTCACCATCATCAGATTTGGGATAAGAATATTTAAAGCTTGAAGTCATTTATTTAAGATCATGGACATCATGGAAGGAAGATTGGAGTCTCTGACTAACCAGAGCCTTAAAAATGCTAATGTAGGAATCCCAAAAGGGATGTGTTACCCATAGTCATCTTTCCACTCCTTAACATTTTCTCCTCCATCTTCTGTTCCTGGAGGTATGATGCTGCTGATATTTTAATTGGATTTGAAATTAAATTCTAGTGATGAAATTATTTTGGTGTACATAGCCATAGGATAAACACAGTGGTCCACGAACAAATCTGACTGACAATGCTTGGATGGGGTCAAGAAAATCCTAATTTACTAAACTTAAATGGAGCTTGAAATTGGCCTTCCCCTGTTCAGTTTAGCTTCCTAGTTCTAAGCAATTAAAAGCCAGATGAAAATACTGTCTTTTTCTGTGGAGAGATGGTCTTCCACTGATCACAACAGCTATCAGAGCCATAAGCAGTTCTTAGATAGGCAAAGAAATTGCTTCCTGCAGTTAAATTCTCCCAGCTTTGCTACTGGAAATTTTATAAACTTGCAAAGATTATATTTCCAAGAGGGTCCAAAATTTCCCAGGGGCCACAAACATTCAATTTTCCCCAACTCACAAGCTTTGGTGTGAGACACTGGGAGCCTAACTCAACAAGAACCTGGAGACTCTTGGTCAGCATTCTATTACCCAATGACCAATGAAACTAGTGACATACTTGTGGTAAAGTTGAGAAGATTATACAGCCCAAACCATTTGGTTCTATTTATTATGAATACAGAATTTTGCTCAGGATTCATTATGTTCTTCCTATACAAACCTAACTCATGGGAATCACAATGACATTTGAAATAAATATGTGGTTGAAAGCTATTACCCATCTGCAACTATTCAGCATGCAACTTCCCTGCTTGCTTTCCTTTCTCATTTCTCTTCTTCCATGAGTTTTCTCCCCTAACATCCTTTATGTCAAAGGGAGAATAAATAACAAGACACCTAATTTGCTCAAGAAATAATAAGACTACCTCATATGCTTACAGTGCCATAAAAGATAATATTAGAAGTGTGTGTGGTCAATAATCACATCCTTGCAAAACTACTGTGACGTAAGAAAGGGTTATGATACTGCTCGATATACCCAAGGCTTCATGGGTAACCAATCTTGAACTGGAACACAGGTCTTTGCATTTCTGGTTAGTGTTCCCATAGTTGCAATTAATGGTTTTTAAAATGTACTCTAGTTTGCATGTCTGAGAGGGCCTCTTTTCACTAGCATTTTTAAAGCAAATACATCATTCCTCAAGAGACCATGTGTTTTAGATATGAGTTGCAGTGTCTGAGATAAAACAAAAAGCACACAAGAAAAAGTAATAGCAACACGTATGCCATGGTTTAAGTAATACCATTCAGGCTCCTGCTCACTACTTCAAAATAACAACAGCTCCATAGGATGAGACTGATGCTTTTCAGAGATCTGAGAAGGACTCCATATTCCTCTTTACTCCGAGCCCTAGTCTTGACCTATGAGAAGAACTTAATAGCCACTTGTGGTGAATGAATGAGGAAATGAGTGAAAAGGTGAAAGGGATCCAGAAGACATATTTGCTCTCTGTTTCTAAGTTTACAGTTGCAAACCGTGACCATGAAAGATTTTTCTTAGCAGCGAGATGAACAGAATGAGTCTTCTCTAATTCACAATCTTTATGACTGGGCATAATTCCCTGTTCTGGTTTGGTGCTTAACTGATAGGCCAATAGGGTATCTCTCATCATGTACAATATTTACCTGTGCCCAGAGGTAAAAGGAGTGAGGTGCCTGCCAAATGGACCAAGCATCTACCTCTACTGTTGGAAGGATGTTGCTTAGTGGAGTCACAGCTGAGGAACAGCCTTTTCCTTATTGCATGGACGTACTGTGTATTCCGTACCTGTCCTTTCATGGTCTAGCTTTGTTCTCTGACTCTGATTAGAACATCTGGTGTCACTGTTACCTTTAATCTTTGAGTTATATCGTCATCGTGGGCCATAATGAATAAATTAGCCCACTTTTCTTCTTTTATCTTTTATCAGAGGTTTAAGTGAAACTGTTAAAATTAAGAGAGGAGGAGGATAGAGAGGAGAAAAGGGAGTTGCTTGGAGTAGACATAAGCTGTGCCAGGAAATAGCCACGCCTCTTCTACTGAGCAGTGTTTGGAGTGGCTGTGGCTCATGCTTCTCAATGAAGGAAGAAAGCAGTAATGGTTTATGCTTCTCAAGGCAGTGATCATAATGGATTGCAAACTGTAAAGTACATCGGCAAGATCTTCTCAGAGCATTGGCACAAGGCTAAGAGCTAGGACTGAAACAAGAAATCCTGAAAGTATGAGGATGATCTTCTAAATGCCACTGCAAAGTGGAGGGCAGTAAGCCTCCTAGAGATGTATTGGTCAGGGCATGTAGCTAAAAACTGCACCAAGAGTTAACCACCTAGAGAGTTGCCGAAGCTTTTTGGTAAGCACATGTTATACAGGTATTACCAAAAACTCTAGCTCCTGTTAGCCCACAGTCATTTTGCTAGATGTCGGTGTGTGCAAAGTGAAAATGTAGGTACCACAGTCTTATTTTCTCAGCCATTTGTGCTGGAGCACTACAGCTACAACTTTAGCCTTTTTCAATATGCCTAAACATGCTCAGGATCTGTCCAGCTCCCTTTGAGGAAATTGATGATGGAATAAAGGGGCCAAATTGCTGCGAAGCTCTTAAACCACAGCACATATAAACTCTATCACAGCTGCTTGTCTAGCTGTAGATTCCAAGGCTCTAATTCTCAGAATTTCTAATAGAATAGCTCCGGGAATCTGCATCCTGCCATTTCCGCGTGTCCTTCAGTTCTGCATGTTCCCAAAGCAGAACACATTCCTGTACACAGACGGCACACTGACCTCACACCAAAGCACTGCTTTCAAAGAAAATTTCTAGTTTCTTTTATTTTTTTAATCTAAATAAAGCAAGTAGGTAAGGTTCTGACTTCTGAAGTTAAGGTTTTTAGAGCCAGCTGCCCTCTACTGGACAGCGCAGGATTTGAGTTGAAGTTCAACTATTGTTAACTGTACATTTGACAAATTCTTAGGCTCCTTATTTTTCTCCAAGAAAGACAACTGCAGTTAATATTTGACTTCTGGATAGGACAGGTTAGGGATCCCAGAGATGCATCCAGCTGTAAGGAAATGGGACTCACAACTGTAGGAATGAAGGAGGACAGTGTAGGGGTTCAGGAAGCCACTTCCCCTTTGCTCTTTTACCTAGGAATGAAGGAAGTAGGCGCTGGGATGAATAGTTCTTAGTCACCTCATGGCAGAGAATGCTTCCAAGCAGCTGAACTGTGCAGAGCCCTGGGAGGGGTACAGCTACAGTGTTTTCAAAGGCATTTGTTCAGCCCAGGGAGCAGGGCCTCTTGGAATGTTGTTCTCTAAAAGTCCTGCTCCATTATTTCCGGGCTCTCACTTCATTCTTCTGGGCAGTGAGTGAGTGGCTCTGTCTTGGTATGAAACACAGGAATCCCACAAAGGCCTAGGAGAGGCAGCTATTCAGAGAGGCCTTGAGAGAGAAACTTGAACAATACAAAACACATGCAGGAATTAAAGAGAGAAAAAAGACAAACAGATTTGGGAGCAAAACTCTAAACTTTGGCATTGGGAGATTAGTAAAGTGGTTATCATTGCTTTAAGTTCAAACTGCTAAGAATAGGGTTTCATATGGTTGCTGTTATTTCCATTTATTTATTTATTTTTATTAAATTTGGTCTGGTTTTGCCATTCTGGACACCAAACACAGGATGTCAGCTCCAGAAAAGGTGGCTTTTCATTAATTTTTTTTTTAATGAGAGTACAAAATGCTGGGTTTTATTATAACCTTGTCATACATACTTTGTTTCTCCTCCACACTGTCCTCTGCCCCCTCCTGTTGGTCCCCTTCCTGTTGTTGCCCCTCCTCCATGACCTGTTGGTCCCCTGCCTCCCTACCACAGGTCCAGTCGCCACTTTCACATCACGTACCTATTCTGTTACCAGCCCCACCCTCTTTTTTTTTTTTTTTTTTTTGAGGAAGATAGGAAAGATTCAAATTCACGTTAATGTAGCATGATTGATAAAAACCCAGAGACAGATACTGGGGTTCAACCCGAACGTCAGAAATGCAAAACAGCCAAACCACTGGCAATTACCTTTACCTCAGTCCAAAATGGCAATCCTGCATCCAGGAATCTCAGAATGAGACTTGTGTCTGAGAGTTGTCTCCTTCCATCTTACATTCCTCTCTAGGGCTCGGATTAAAGGCATGGCACCACTACCACCTGGTTTCTATGGCAAACTAATGTGGCTACTGGGACTAAAGGTGTGTGTCACCATTGCCTGGTCTGCAAGGCTGAGCTGACCAGTCTGGCTGTTTTACTCTCTGATCTTCAGGAAAACCTTATTTATTAAAATACAAATGAAAAATCACTACACCTTAATGTTTGTTTTACTATTTGAGATAAGTTCTAGTTGTCTATCCCTTGCTGGTCTGGACCTTGCTGTGTTAACCAGGCTAGCCTCCAATCACAGTGTTTCACCTACATTTGCCCCCTACATGCTCGGATTAAAGACGCATCACCATGCTGGGCTTAAAACGTCATTTTAATGAATTATGACTGAAAATACCCAACTTGTAAAGCCAGTGAATTATGGCTGAATTTGGATTTTCCCACCTCCTTCAAATAAAATAAACGTGATATCCCACATAGTCTCCTTTGAGCCCCTAACTCTATTGTTCTCCTAGCCCAAACACAAGCAGGGGATGTGCCTAGAGTAAAGAAAACAACCCACAGCAGCAAAAGCACCTCTCACAAGAGAACACAAAACATGAATGTACAGAGACAGTTTCTCTCCTGTCTCCAGAGAGAGCCAAGTCTCCGCGTCAGCTCAGCAGACTCTGGAGGTGTCTTTAGTGGAGGGGAGTCTATGAGTTGGTAGATCCAGTGGAAATTAAATGACACGACGCCACCCAATGCCCCTGTGGACTCTTTCCTTTGTGCTCAGTGATTTAGCCTTTCTCAGCCCTGCTGCTGCCAAAGCTCCGCTGTCACTCATCAACAGTTTGCTATTTGGCTGTGGTGTCCTTCCAGCCCCTGCAGTGACAAGTGGAATTAAACAGGACTAGCAGAGATATCTTGGCACAATGAGGAGGCCTTCCTGGGAGACCAGTGCAGCCCGGATCATGCTGTCTTCTCAAAAGGGCAGCTTGGCTGCAGAACATCTCAGCCAAGAAAAGTACAAGTTCCTTCCTCTCCGGCATTTCCTGCCCCTGCATGCAAGGTCAAACTTCACTTCCAATGTCTGTGTACCTAGAGAAGCCATTTTGTCTAAGACTTTTTATGTGAAGGAAGATAATTGCAATTTGTTCTCATATTTGCTTGATTTTTTAATATTTTGGTTTTTGATTTTCCATTCTTTTGACTATTAGGCAGCCACTCTAACCCCTGAGCTTTATCCTAACCCCATTATTTTACTTTCATATTGTGGATGTGTGCAAAGGACAGATGAGAGAGGCAGGGAGGGAGGCAGAATGAGAGGAGAGTGAGAGGTAAGGCAAAAGTGTGGACTGGCAGTAGGAGAGAGAGGGAGAGATGGAGAAATAGAAGGAGGGAGGTAGGAAGAAAAGAGAGAGAAAGAGACAGACAGAGACACACAGGGGGAGAGGAAGACAGAGTGACAGAGAGAGACTATTTGGGACAGGTGAGATAGAGAACAGAAAGACTAGGCAATGACAGTCTAATCTGCACAACTCGGCTGGAACCTCACATTTTGTTTTCTTTACGATTGGCAGTAAAATGGACAACATCTCTGGGACCCTCTTAGCTTTTTTTCTGAACAAGTTTACTATCCCTTTTATTTCCTTTTTGTCTTTTGGTTAGCTTTACAATTTTTCAGCACACAGACCAAAAGCAGACCCACAATGTTTTCTGGCAAAAAAAAAAAAAAAAAAAAAAACCAACAACAAACCAACAACAAGAAAACAAACAAACAAAGAGGGACTGAATGAATCCAGGAATTAGGAAGCATCCTCCTCCCCACACTGGGGCAAGGTGGGAAGGCCTGTCGATGTGTGTTCCTCCACGCAGATCTCAGCAGTGCTCCCAGAGTAGGAGCTGGAGGGTGTACTTCTGTGTGTTGTGGGGAAGACACCATGGCAGGAATGATAACCATTAAATAATGTAAAATGAGTAACTAGATTTACATACACTTGAGGATCCAATGAGTGCAGTCCTCTGGCGACTCTAGGGAGCCTGGGTCACCACAGGCTACTGCTTTGTCACCTAGGAACTTCTCCACTGATGTGCAAGGTCAACATGCACTTTGATGTTTTCTGAATTTCAAAGGTCAAGCGTAAAAAAGACTCTGAGATTCTTTCAAATTCCTGTCCTGTTGGGGCAAATCATACCATTGCTGAAACCCTTGAGTGTGCTGCTTGGTACTGTAGTGCAAATTCTAATTGATCTTAATAAAAACCCGGAGTCACATATTAAGGGGTGAAAGCTGAAAGATCAGAGAAGCAGACCAGCCAATCAATCACTAGCTCCTGCCTTTATGAAATGCTCTGACTGAATGGGTATCCTGTCTTTCCAAGTCCTCAGCCTGAGTGCTCAGACTGAGTTAAGGTACTGTCTATTCCTGCCTCCTATCCCTCTCTTCACCCAGCCATACCCCTTCTTGTCTCCACCTCCCTAGTGTTGGAATTAAAGATTTGTGATTCCCAAGAACAAGGATTAAAGGTGTGAGCCACCACCACCTGGTCTGTTTTCTTCGAGACTGGATCAAGCTAGTGTAGCCCAGGGTGACCTTGAACTCACAGAAATCTGTCTGCCACTGTCTCACAGTGCTGGGATTAAAGGTGTGTGCCACTACTACCTGGCCTGTGTGTCTACGTAGTGGCTTGCTCCACCCTCTGATCCTCAGGCAAGATTTATTTGTTATGGCACAAATAAAATATTACCACATGGTACACTGTGAGACTTCTTACTACTACAAAATATTGCTTCTCTGGATTTAAAAGTCTACTGGGTAGTTATTCTAGTATTTCTTATGAAGAAATAGTCATGACATAAATTCCAAGGATAACTTTTCCTCGGGACCTATTTTATACATGTTATTATAGAAAGAGGATGACTGTGACAGGGATAGTTAGCCTTATGTTAAGCTAAATGAACTAAGGAGTCTATGCTGCAAAGTCTAAACAATGTTAACCAGGCAAGCCTCCGACTGACAGATTTAAAATCTAAGCATGGAGGGACATTAGAAGGGATTTTTAATTAATTTTCTCAGTTGCGTAGCAGGTTGTATTTCATTTCAGAACCAGTGCTAGAACTTAGAACTCATGCCATCTAGAAAATGGGAAAGTGCAGACTATGTCTTATGATTACTAAAACAATAAAAGCAACTACCAATGAAAATACAAATGGCTATTTGAGAAATACGGGTCAGGGTTACTCAGTTGGTGAGAGCTCAGTTGATGCCTTGGATTCTCCAGCATGCATGGAGAAGGAAGCTTTGATCTCATACATTCACAAAAAAGCCATTGTTTGAGATACGGAAAAACACGAAAATGGAGAAAACAATACAGCAGGAAGCACAATCCTTGAAGTTATAGTTTTGAAGTTGTTTCTCCAAAAATGTACTAGGAAGTTGCCACCCATAGAGCGAAGGGAATTTCAAAATGAGAGCAGAGGTTTGTGACTGATATAGAGCAAAAGAGCTGTTTCTATTTTAATTCCTACCTCAACCAACAGAAGACATTTAATCACTTTCTCTAAACTAAGTCTTGTCTGATAGACATGCAGAGTTGTACAGTGCTGGGTGCCATGCTTTGTTTTTCATGAATATGCACGATAATGTATATCCTGTTAACTCCGTGCATGGGTACAGGTACTAAGAAATCACAAACACAAAGTCATGTGCATTTATCAATTTTAATATTTACAAATGACATTAACCTCACATAGAGAAAGCATTGGGAGAATATGATTTACCCCCAATGGGACAGGCATTTGAAGGAAGCTGGAAGGGAAGTTTTGTTCAGACCTTTGAAATGAGGAAGACTAAAGAGTGTGTTGACTTTGCAAACCAATGAAGACTTTTCCAGATGAAAAAGTAGATGGACAGTGGTGGCCCAGACTCACTGTATTCTCCAAATGACTTCACTGCAGAAACTGTTTTGACCCAAAAGAATGTAGAGCTCAGCTGCCAGTCAGTGTATTCCTGGCAGACATGCTGAAGAAGACTGCATGGAAAGAGGCTTTTTGTTACAAACTGCCTGGTGGAATGCAATTACTCGGAATGGAATCCAGCCAGGGCAATTGCTGTTAATATCAGTACCCTTGCAGAAAGTTTCCAGGGAGCCATAATGACTCTGAGTGGTCAGGACCTCTGTTTTATATCTCAATGAAAAGCCTGCAAAAGCACAGCCAAAAATCACCAGCCAAGAGAAATCACTTTTCTTGCATGGGTCTGCAAGCTCAACATCTGAGCTGAGGGACATGCAATGGGATGCTTGGGCTCTTGGAGGGGAGATGTAACCCAGAATCCCAGTGCTTACTCAATGAAACTGTTTATTGTGTCATGTCTAAGTGATCTTAAAAAGGACCTTCATGTTTTCAAAGGAAGCAGCTTAACATTCACTGCTGCTCCTTGGTTCCCATCCAGACATAGACAGAGGAGAAAGTTCTTTATCTGGACTCTGCATCCTTCTAACTGATGAAATTCCTCTTTTCCTGCCTCTCACTCCCCCCCCCCCGCCTTTCTTTAAAGGAGACTGTTACTCTAGCATAATCCATTTGATAGAAATGTTGATCTATATTGTAGGACAAGCTAAGCAGCTGTAGAAGTGACTTAAAGAGAAAAAAGAACAAGGAAAGGGCAGTTTCTTGGGTGCCCTTAAGTCAGAGAGGACAGGGAATGTGTGTGATCTTCTCTGATGCCTTTATTGACATTCTATCCATGGTTGCTCAAATTAAAACACAGGGCCTTACCTTCAGTTATAGCATGATGAAAAAATTACAGGAGAGAGGGTGTTGAAATGAACCAACATGCGTGATGGGTATCTGGGAAGATGGAGTCTCCTCCTCCTCCTTTCCTCTCAAATCAGACTTTAGTCCTAAAGTACTATGGTCACTGTTTATTGTTTTTATATTCTTCTAAACACCCAATGTTGCAATTTTTTTTCATGAAGCTCTCTTTTTTGTTTCCTTTATATCATTGTGATACATGGGTACATACCTAGACCTAATACATGCCATGCCCAGATGTTGCCTGAACCTATACCACTCTTTTCCCTGTCAGCCAGAGCTCATGATTGGGGCCTATACATGACAAACCAGTCCACAGACTGAATGCCCTTGGGCAATTTGTCACTTCTCCCTAGAATGTGGGAATAAAATACTTAGCACCTTAGAGTCCTTTTTAAATGACTTAAATGGGTAGTAACCTTAAGAACACACACAAATGCCACAGGGTCCTTTCTACTTAACATGTTTTAGTTCTTTTGATGTCTACTGCAGTTTGCTCTCTTTCCCTGACCTTTACTTTGTAAGACCAAGTAGTAATTTGCAGCTGCTCTCTTTCTGCACAGCAGCCCTGAAGGCAATGGAATCCAAACCTTAACAGGAGTCAAGCTATCTTTGCAAGGACTCAGTTAATCTTTTCAGATCTCCCTAGTTAGTCCCTAATCTCCCTTATCATGCCATCTAATGCTTACTTGACAACATCCTTTAATCTAACAAGTTGATTTGTTATCTTTAAATAGCCTCTTAGGTTAATTTTTGTCTATAAGGTCTACCAGCAACTGAACATATTGAGTGATATTAAGTTGTATATTTATATTAAAGTATCTTTTCATTCATATTAAAGTATCTTTGGAAGGCTTGGAGAATGTGACAGTGTATCATAGGAAGGCTTTGTAGTTCAGATTACTGAGTCACAATCACAGTGATTGAATCATATAGATAGTTTTTCAATTCCATTTCTCATGTTATTTATTTCTGTGTGATCTTAGTATATCCATGAAAGGCCAAAACAATGAAATCACCAAGCGTTGGTGTGCAGATGTCTATATAAATTAATATCATTTTATGAGTTTATTTCCCATGTAGTGAATCACTATCCTTGGAAAGATGACATTATTTTTCTATCACATCTTCTCTGAGTTTGATTCAGTGCTATGGGCTACTGTAATACATGTCATTAAGCAATCAATATATTTGAAATGGGAATAATGATGAATGGTTAAGAGGAGTCAATGAATGGGCAAGGTCCTGCATTCAAATCTTCAGCACTCATATACAAACTCCAAAAGCTTAGAGCAGCTGCATGTGTGAGTGTCATGCCATACAGAGATAGGAGGATGGCCTGAACTTGCTGCTCAGCAGCTTATTTCTAGATGCATTGAGGACCTTATTTCAGAAGAAGATAGCATAAAATGATACAGTTTGGCATCTGGTATCTTCCTCTAACTCCCCTGGGTATATGTGCAAGGGGATGCACAGTTAGGAATTTATACTCCACCCCTTTATCACTCACACATGTGAGAGACAGAGAAACAGACCTAGATATACACACATAAAGGCATCTAAATACATCAGAATTGCATGGTGTACATAATGTTTGGGGATTTCTATGGTCTCGCTGTTTTTTTTTTTCTAGGCTACTAAAACTTATCTTTTATTTTTAACATCTTTTAAATTATATTCATACTTTCTCATTGCATATTTCTATATGTGGCATTTCTTTCATTTATATGCATTTTAAATGTTCTCTTGTAGGAGTTATTATAGATGATGATATGTAATTATACATTTATTTTATTGAATGGATTTAAGACACGTTTTGCATTTTATGGCTAACTTATTTTCAGGCTTTTACTTGTGAAACTTATTTTAATGTTTCAAAATTACCATTTGATTTGACTGCTGGTGACAATGAAAGGCTTCTATTGGACAATAAAGTAGAGCAAAGCATATAGCATATCTCTCTCGCTTCCAAAAAGCTCTCTGCTTACCAAACATGTCAACTTCCTCTGCCCTTTCGTCCTTCAGCTTATCAAACTTTCAGATCGTAGTATTTGCTGATCTTGTCACACTATTACACTTCTACCCGAATTTACTCAGATGTCCATACTATCACTTTGGTAAAGTGGTTTCCATGTTGAAAGATCTATTTTGGATCTTTAGAGTAGGTCTACCTACTGGGCCTGAGGAGCAAACCTGGCACCATGTTTCTGTGCCTATTTTCATGCTTCTAGTTATTTCTACAGTTAATGACAGATGACTCTTCCTTCTTTCTATGTGTACTACTAGGTTGCGTAAGGACTTTCTATTTTAATTAATTAATTAATTTTTAATTGTCTGTGCCCCACTGTTGACTGAGGTTTCTGTCCCTCCCAGCCCCTCAGCTGTTCAGTCCCCCCCCCCAAAAACACACAGAGGTCTACATTAATTTTAAACTGGTTGGCCTAATTAGTTCAGGCTTCTTATTAACTCTCTCTTGCATCTTCAATTTTAGTAAACAGGTGTGATTGGCTCCATCTCGCTGCCCTGCTAGCTTAACCCCCAAAATAACCACATAGAAATCTGAATTAATTTAAACACTGCCTGGCCCATTAGCTCTAGCCTCTTATTGGCTAATTCTTACATCTTGATTCAACCCATTTCTAATAATCTATATAGAATCACGAGGCTGTGGATTACTGGGAAAGATTCAGCATGTCTTACCTGGCGGCTTCATGGCAGCTCTCTCGGTCTGCCTTACTCCTCTCAGCATTCTGTTCTATCTTTCCCACCTATCTAAGTTTCTGCCCTATCAAAAGGCCAAGACAGCTTCTTTATTCCACCAATGAAATCAATACAAATACAGAAGGACCTCCTACACCATTCAATTAGCCCATAATTTTTGTCTATGTTAGCCATGGGGCTTGGCACCTTTTTCAACGAGGCATTCTCATCTTGCTTCCTCTGCTTCTGGGTGGTGGCTGCAGACTGACTCTTTCCTGTTCTGGTTACCTGTCTCTACTTCCTGCTTGGTCGCCCTACCTATACTTCCTGCCTGGCTACTGGCCAATGAGCATTTTATTAAAGCAATACGATATAAGGATAGAAGACTATTGTTCCACAGCAAGCTCACTTGCCATAGACACATTGGAGATTAGAGCACAACTATGTGGACTCAATTGTCTTATACAACCTTTGTGTGGATTCTGAGAATTGAACTCAGCAATGGTCATCTCTTAGTCAAAAGAGTTTTCTCTTAAAGAAAAAAAAATGACATAAAGTCACACATGTTTCTTTTTCTGTTAGAAGAAGCCATGCAACTTTGTTTTCTCCTCTGAAGTAGAGAGAAAGGGTTGTGTTAGATTCCTATTAATGTCTTTAAAATGTATTTAGACAATTGAAAAGTTTTCATTAGTGTTACAAGATCCTGCACTAGGGTCCCTAGTTCTGTCTTTAGTGAGGCCACAGTAGTTAATTAATTCAGTCAGAATCTATTGAATCTTTTGAATATATGAGCTAATATTCTAAAAATACAAAATGATGACTCAGATACAACTTCTCTGTAATTTCCAACTATTAGAAAACACTTATGGAAAAGTTTGTTATTTAAGGGTTTATGGAGAAGTGGCAGACGTTCTCAAAGCTTCTGTTCAAACTCCAGTTCTTACCATTGGCTGTGAGTTGGGGAAGTTATTATATGAGAGATAACCTCTGAACGGGATCATAAAAATACAGCTCACGTCTTCTTAGTACATCTGCCTGAGCAAAAGACAATGAGAATGAGAACCTGTGGGACCCTGTTCCTGATGGAAACTGTAAGCTGTAAATAAGAGAAACTGAGTCCTGTAAGCTGGAGGAAGAAGGCAGGCATCCATCCTAAAAGCTGTTATAGAACATGCTGAGGAGTTTGGATAGTATGCAGACGCAGACAGGAATCCATTAGAAATTCGGCGCAGAAAATGCGCATGATCAGAGAGCCAGGGCAGAGCAGGTGTGCAGGCAGTGCAGTATTTCCAGTCTTGGGAAAGCCTGTATTGGTAGAGGAGAGGACGTATTTCTGTCTAACCAGGTAATTCTGAGAAAAAGAGGTTAGCAAGTAAAACTTTTTTTTTCCCCCAGTGGAAGTACCAGGTAGGTCTGCCCCACTCAAAGGTAAAACACAAATACCTCCTGTAATTGAAGACACAGAACTACAACTATGGGGTTAATGGAATATTATGAGTCTAAGCATTTTTAAAATCAAGAGTGTCAGGTTAAGGAGAATTGGAAAGCTAATTGCAATTCTGTTCATTAAAGTTCTGGTCAAAAAACTAAGAGGCAAGTGCAGTCTGCATACCATACTCCTACGTTGTCTCCTGACCATTAAGACAAATACCTCCTTGACCAAGTCTCTAAACACCTAGAGTGCACTTTGAGATTTCAGGAGTAGGACTTTGCTTTGGTGAGTAAAACTCATAGTCTACTGAATATGTGAATAACTTTATTTGGTTCTAAATTTTTGAATAATGTTATGGATTTTGTGGCTATTTTGCTTTCCTGCATTAAGGCTGGAGAAGCTAGCTTACCTTCTGTTTATTTCTTGTCATAACAGAAACTTAAGAAGAGTGGCAACCAGCTCCATATCATTGACCTAGAACTTTCTCCTTCAGAAGGAGTGTTTACAGATGTCTAAATTCCAAACAATCCCCATTGTCTCTTTTGACAAATAGCATTTCACTGTAAATGTTTCCCAAGAGCAAGAGATTAATTATTTCTATTCGCAGTTGTTAATTATGTTTCCAAACTAAAGTTGATACAGCAACTAGCCAAATTAGTCCCCAAGCACCCTGTCTTCATTTTAAATAAAATACTTTTTTAATGCAACAATTATTACCCCTTGCTTTCCCCTTTCTTTTTCATCTATTTGTTTGATTCTTTTTGTCTTATTCAACACAGATTTTTAAAATTTTTTTCCTTTCTATTTTTTTTTAATTTTTGATGCTATCCCTACAAATTGGTCCCATATCCACCTCACATTAAGCTTGTAAGATAAGATGAGTGTTAAATGGTTGTAATGTCATTTTATTTACCAGGACTCATCTGTACTGTAGATGTTTGGAGATTTTGGTATGAAAAATGTCTTTGTAGGAACCAACTGTAATAGGAAACTTTCTCTAACAATTCTTTGCTGCAAACCTATTTTGTGTGCTGAGAAGACCTCCTCATCTATCTCATGGTAATCTATCTCTTGGCATCCCATTGATGTTTGAAATTGAAACCTTTTTTAAATCAAAGGCTTTTAAGTTTAGAGAATGATCTACTGTGCCTGCATCCTTTGCCTCAGTCAATAAACTATAAACAGTCTAGAGAGAAACAAAGATGTTTTGTTGAGATAACAAGACCTAAAGAGCAGACAGATTAGGGAAAGACATAATGAGCATCGCCAAGACCCAGGACAGCTTGAATTCTAACCATCTTCAGCCATGCTAGTAAAATATCAGCTAATAAAAAAATACTGCTTCAGATGTACAGTGTGCTGTGATCTGAAAACTACCACCAAATCTCAAGAGAACTGTCTGTACCTTTGGGTTCAAAACTAGCTTCAATAAATGTGGTTTGGATGTTCTGTTTTGCATATCTCCCCACTGTTCTTTGTTCTCTAAACTAACTTGTTTCTTTCCTTATGTAAAATCTACTTCTTAGAGGAAAGGTTTTGTTATTATACATCTGTTACATTGAGAGTTCTTTCTAGAAGTTGAATGTGATCAAAATACACTGTCTCTGTTATGAAACTACCAAGAACTGAGTACAGAATTAAAAACAAAACAAAACTACTCAGTTCTTTATTGAAACATGAATTTGATATATCGGTGTATTGGGTTAAATTTCCCTGATTAAATTGTTCAAGCTCACTGATTCTGTTCCAGTGCATGGAGTTGCTGGTCTGAGATCTGTGCTCTAGAATGGTTTCATATTATACTGCAGGCAGTGAGGAACAATGTCTGTGGTCAGGTGGGAAGGATTCTCCTAGTCTCCCTAATCAGACAAGAATATTATTCTTGTATGAAGGATAGAATTCATTTTCTGATCATCACCACTGTCGAAGCAGGACTGTATTATTTTTTTTATGTTATTTTAGAGTCAAAGCTTTCAAACCATGCAAATTTATTTTACATATGTGTGGTGTTTGTTTGTTTGTTTGTTTTTTTTTTTTTAACTGCCATCTTGGCCCAACCTAAAATCACCTGACTAGGGAGTCTCAATTGCAGAACTGCCTAAATCAGTATAAAGCTGAAGTGGTAGAAGACACCATAATCTACAGATCAGTCTCTAACGAGACAATATATGTGATCACAAACGAGACAGTTTGTGCTGTCACATTGCTGTATTGAAATCAGAAGCCCCATCTCTCCATATTGCAGCCAAGTAGGACAGCAGATGATTTTGATTTTTGTAATAAGTCTGCTTTATCCTTTAGCCAAGCACGGCATCTGTGAAATATGTGCAGCAGTTCTGCCTCCCCATGCATAGATTCATCCTGGAATTTAAGAATCCCAGGGGCCAGTGAGGTGGCCCTGTAGGTACAATGCTGCTGTATAAGTTTGTTAGACTGAGTTCAATCTCAGGAACCCACATGGAAGGGAAGAAATGACCTTCACAGGTTGTCCTCTGGCCTCCATGTGTCTGCTGTGACACATATATGTTCACATGCTTTCACTCTCTTCTTCCCTCCCTCCCCACACACATACACACAAGGAATCCTAGACATTTTGTAGCGCATACTCGAATAAAGGACAGAAAGTACTTCACCTGGTACCATCATTAAAGAATGGCATCTCATATCTTAAAAGAGGTCAATTAATAGATAAATACCTCTACATCTTAGTCCAGCGCACCTACTGTTCTTTTATAAAAGATGGTTCTGAAGGATTTTATGAGCTTCTACACCCTGTGCTACTCAGATGTGGTGGTCTCTTCATACCCAGACTTACAAGTAGAACTCTAGACT
>NC_022015.1:78047317-78074817 GCF_000317375.1 Microtus ochrogaster | reverse complement strand
AAAATGCTAATTGACCAGTAACCAGGCAGGAATTATAGATGGGGCAGCCAGACTAGGAAAATTCTGGGAAGAAGAATGGAAGAGCGTCAGTTACCACCCAGACACAAAGGAAGAAAGATGAGAATGCCTGACTGAGAAAAGGTACCAAGCTCTATAGCTAAATATGGATAAGAATTATGGGTTAATTCAAATTGTAAGAGCTAGTTTCTAATAAGCCTGAGCAATAGACCAACCAGTTTATAATTAATATAAGCCTCTGTATGTTTATTGGCAACTATATGGCTGTGGGACTGGGCAGGGTAGAAACTTTCATCTACAGAGAGTGAACCACTGGGCCTGGCTTGAGCCTCAAAGCCCCCTCTCTGTGACGTACTTCCCCCAATAAGGCCACTCTTACTCCAGCAAGCCTATTCCTTCTAATAGTACCATTCCCAATAGGTCCATGGGGGCCATTTTTCTTCAGACCACCATACTATCAGATGACTGTATTTGAGACATGATAGGCAAATGACCAAGACCTGAAAAAGAGCAAAGAAGGAAGATAAATCTTCTTTACCATGAATGAAGTTATTATGCACTCATACAAAGTGAAGTTTCCTGCAGTCACTAGAAGCTTTACTTCAACAGAGATAAAACACCAGGATATATATTTTCAAGTTCTAGATAAAAGTCTATACATTTGTAATTTCTTTCCTGTCTATACATAGTTAATTAGGTGTATATCTCAAAAGAAAATTTATACTCTTTTAAACTTTAATTCTACTTCCATAACTTGAAAAACAATAATTTATGAACAAAAATATTAATATATAATAAATCATATTACTAAATGAGTGACAAACAGAAAATGTATATTAATACTGATTGACAAATTACAAACTGGCATGTTTATGAAATCAAATTATATGTAATCTTTTAAAATAATATGAAACAATATTTAATAATCTGGACAATGTTTGCATTATTTCATATATGTATAGGAATGAAAACAAGGAAGAAAACAACAGCAAACATTAAAAATATTAATGATCATTGTTTCTGCTTCGTGACATTACAGTGAACTTTATTTTTCCTGAGTACATTTTGGAAGTGTTTTGGTTTTACTTCTGGAATGCTAACTCTTGTTCTCTTTTGAACATACTAAGTTAAAATAAGGTGAAGAAATAAAAATGACAAAATTCTAAAATTTTGGTACAGACTTTCATACTTGCTAAGCACTAGATGCTCAATGTGCTCCTCAAGGAAGAGTTATGTTTTTATCACAATATTTTTATGCTTTTCTGAATACTATAAATTAATATTAAGACAGTTTTTCTTTGAAAAGTATAAAAATAATCTTTAAAAAATTCTCATCAGAATAAGTATTTAGGTGGAAGGTCAAAAAGAATTTTCTTTGGGGTTTAATGGGAGCCTAGTGCATTGTGGGGAATATTGGAGAAAGAATAGTGGACAAAGAAGGTTTGAACAGAAGTAGAGAATTGTTTCATGGTCATGCAAGCAAATGAGTAGCCCCAGAAAGCATTATTATACAATACTAGAAGGAATTATTTGAAATGTAGTCTCACAGTCTTGAGTTTTGAGGAAAGGTGATCACTTAAGACAACAGATTTATGAATTTTCTCTTAATGAAACTTGGTTACTATTTCTTAAACATTTGCTTAATTTATCTGAAAGGTTAACTTTGGAGAGCAATTTTATAAGGCTAACATATAAAAATATTTCACTGTTGTTAGTTGTTTATTTTCACAGAGCCTCAAGTCCAGTCTGGCATCCAATTCCCTATATAGTTGAGTATTATCTTTGACTTGTTATCCCTCTGCCTCCAGTTGCTAAGTGCTGGGATTACAAGCTCAAACCACCATACCTGGTTTTTCTGGTGCTGGGATCAAACCCAGGGCTCTGTATGTGGTAGGCAAGCACTCTACAAACAGAGTTTCATCTAAGCCCAGTAAATCTTCTTGTCATCAGGATGAACAGATAATTTTTCTCTGAAACGAAAGATCAGCACAGTAGCATATTAGTTACAGCTATGTCACTGAGAATCAATATGTTACAAAAGCAGTTTAAAGGAAGAAAGATCTATTTTAGGTTACAGTTTGGAAGTGTGCAATCCCTAGTGGGGAAGTCATGATGAAGTTTATGAGCACCTAGAGTGTACTCCAGGAAGAGAGAGCCTGCGACCCTGAGAGGGACTCACTTTCTTAGAGGCCTTGTAACCTCCCCAAACAGTACCACTAGCTGGGACCAAGTAATAAAATACACCAAGTATTAAAAGCCAAACTCTACATCAATGATAATATTTATGACTATGCAAAAGGAATGTCTTAGTTTCATTTCCTATGACTGTGGTGAAAATACACTCACAAGAACCTAACTTAACACTGAAAGGGTTTGTTTTGGCTCATGTTTTTGAATACCAGTTCATCCTAGCAAGAAAATATCAGTAGCAGCTCTGGTCAGATGGCATTTATAATCAGGATCAGAGAGCATGGATTCTAGTGTTCAGCTCACTTTCTCCACTTCACAGTTCAGAATCCCCTGCCTAAGGAATGGTGCTGCCCACAGTGAGTAGGCAGCCCTCCAATGAGAAGCATACAGACAAATCTAATCTACACTATTCTTTATTAAGACTTCTTTCTCTAGTGATTCTATATCATGTCAAGTTGATAGTAAAAAGTGAACCATCACAAGAAACTAGCCAGAAATTCCCAGAGCAATGTATGACATACCTTGTCATAATGTATTAAAACAAGTCAAACTGTGACCTATTTTTTTAAATAAAACTCACAACAGTTCCTGAATAAAGATCAAACAATTTTTCAGAAGGTAATACCTTTATAGACTTATTCATTCCATCACAACAATGAACCTTGTCCTGAAAACACTTTTGTATGGGCTTAAAACAGATTGAACTCTTAGCATTTAATTGTACTACCAATCAATACCTTCCTGAAGCATCATTCAGGGGGCTAACCTGACCAACAAATAACTCTGACTATGATTATGGCATGGAGGTTTGAAATTTAACTGCCCAATTGGGCTCTTTCTAGATTCTCAAACCACAGAACCTATGAGGTAAACTAAGTGCTTGCTTTAAACCACTAGTCTGAAGTGCTACATTACAAAACAGTGCATTTATACAACAGCTTCTTTCCCTCTTTTAAAATATTCTACACCATTTGTGCTGCTTCTGAAAGATGAAATTAGCCAAAGACACAGACATATCTTTGGTAATGCAATCACAGAACATAACTTCTTCAGATAGCAGTTGTATGTCGTTACTGGCTGCTTCTCTAAGGAAAAGAAGAGAGGAGAATGGAAGAGCAGCAGATACTACGTGATTATGCTCAGTCACGTGGCCATTAAGCACATTCCCTCTTTATTTCCTCTCAACAACTTGAGATGATCAAATGCCTGCCATTAAGTAATTGAACTAGACCTCCTTGTTAGCAGGAGGCTCCTCTTCCTGGATGATCTGCCATTGGCACAACATCCAAGGAGTCCAACTGAGGAGCAACAACAGAAGGGATTCTCAGCCCACTAATCCCAGGATCCTCTCTGAGAGAAACCCCTGGTGGTCTCCATAGTCTTTTCAGGAAAGCTTTAATAGCCAAATACATTAGCAAAGCTCCATGCAGCTGAAACCTCGTTAATCTTCTCCAATACACCCTGGTATATCTGCCACTTTACCACGGTGCATTAATATAAGTAAAACTAAAACACACTTACCAAGACATTGCTGCAACCAGAGCAAGGAGTGAAGAATGCGGGTACATTCTAGTGACTGATTTTCAGAACTGATTTATTAGTGTGGGCCTTTTCTCTCTGATTCGTGACTTTCAACTTGACATTTACTCAAACTAAAATCAAGCACACACTTGGAGAGTTTTCAAAAAATGGTGCGGTCCTCAACCTAACTCAGTGTTATCAGTATACTGATATCTTTCCATTCCTGCTCTTTCCAACTCCACCTGCCTTTATCATTTCTACTGGAATAAAGAAATTTCTCATCATTAAGTGAACACCAATCCTAGTAAAGTTTCCTGTGAGTGAAAAAGACAAAGGCTTGTTTCTTCCATCACTATGGTTCCCTTTGAGAGCAGCTAACATTTTTAAATGATGCAGCCTGTTGTCATTTATAGATCTTTGGGGATTGAAAATAGAGATTACTCTGGGGTTTGGAATGATCATAGAAGTGTGTCCTGATTACATCTGAAAAAAAAAAGGCAATCAGTAATCTTGGAAATTTAAAGGTAGCTTAAGTATTCCCAAGGTATTTAACTGGTTTCTATGGTGACAGTAATAAAAATGCCCACTGAACTTGTACATTTCCCTTTAAAATATTGTGCTTAGATTTTGTAAACTAGATAATACAATCTTAACCATTAATCAACATTAAATATTTCCTGGTGGTTTTATATAATAATAACCATGTCTTCAGCAAAACGAGACTGTATTCTTCATATGTAAATTACACAAAGGACACTTCTTGTAGGAAACCAGTTATACCACAATGATTCTTACCAGCTTTAGCATCTGCTTCTTTAAGAATAGATTCTTTTGTTACCTATGCTATCATTTGATCAAAGCTTTCTATGTCTGTTTATGTTGTTTCTTACCTATTTTCATGAGAAAACATAAAATCATTCATGATAAGAAAAATGCTTAAAAGAAAAGAAGAAAGGAGGCCATGGCCTTTGTGGGAATCCTGACATGACTGAAGATTGGGTATTGAACTTTATGGTGAGGATCCTACTTCCTTTCTTTAGGAATGTCTTATTTTTGAGGTAATATCATATAATTGTTAACATCTTGTTTCTGAGTGTCCTATAACCTTGGACCCACTTTCTTCTTGCCCTCTCTGTGTCTCATTATGTAATATTATATCACCGATACCCTAACTGCTTTTTTTCTTCCTCCTTCCTGCTCTCTTTTCTAGAAGTTTACTTTTCTTTCTTTCTTTTTTCTTTTCCTTCCTTCCTTCCATCCTTCCATCCTTCCTTGCTTCCTTCCTTTCTTCCTCCCTCCCTCCCTTCCTTCCTTCCTGCCTTCTTTCCTTCCTCTCTTCCATTCTTTCATCAGAAATACACTTGTAACTTTACCACTCGTTATGAGGTGGCTCTGTGGATGTTCACACAAATAAGAGCAGTGTATACCATAGATGGCATTACTGCTGACTATTTGTGTGACACTGAGTGCTATACTTCTTTGCTCTGAGCCCCATCTCCTTACCTGTCAAATGCAGGTATCAAGGTCTATCTGAGATAGTATTAGTTTTAATACAATTGACTTGTTTTCTGTCATAGCATGATGCCCCATGCAAAGTTCATGCTCAGTAAATATCAACCTACTTACTGTCACTCTCCTTATAGAGGCAATAGAGGCCCTAAAATATTCAATGAGCTATATATACATTCAGAGCACCACAAACACACCTGACAGAGAAAAATTTCAAATCTAGGTCTCTGAACCCAAGTCTTCTGACATTAACTGTTACTCCAGTGTATATGACAAAGTTCCCAGTTTTTCAGAATATTAATATTCTTTCCTAAAACCACCTTTTTTCTCTCTCAGTAAGTAGGGCATACCTCCATGGTGACAGAATCAGATGTAGTACTAGCTCTTCTTCACAACAAACCTATGCTGCATGCATGGTCAGCCCTACTCATTATGGCTGTATAGGTCCAGGCATCCCCTTCGTAGAGGGCCCGCATAGTCCTCAGCAGTGGGAGCGGAGACTCATGGAGACATGCTCTTCTAGGATGTGGATGCTGTAAGTGTAAGGGAGGGGACTGCTTCACAGTTATCTCACGGGACCCAACTTTGGGTGTCGTATATCATTCTCTTCCTTGAATTGTCTTCCCAGGAGTGTAACCCAAATCTTTTCATTTAGTTTCACTATTGAGCATTTCCAGAAAGAATTCTCATTATTGTTACGTGTAATGATAATTGGAAGGTTTTTCCCATGGACAATAAAGACATGAATGAGAAGGACTATGTGTGCTGCTTAAAATTCCTTTTTCCTAAAAATTTCAAATTTCATTTTTAAAAAAGGAAAAATGATCAAATTAACTCGGAGAATTAACTTGGGAATATAATGGCAAAGTTTCCCAGCAGTTTCTCAGGTCACTAGTAGATGGCCTATTACAAAAATGATGTCTTCATCTCTTAGCATTAAATTGCACTGTTTTGTTTTAACAAACAAAGATGGTGCATTATGCAAGCTTCACTGGGCTGAGAGAATGAAATATAGGATGAGTGGCTGTCTTGCTGCTGTATTACTACAGACTCTCTTCTATCAACGCATATGTGGTTGAGATTTTCTTCATTTCATCACCTCCTTCCCCTTCTTTCACTATTATTTCAGCTTCAGTGACTTTTCTTTCCTTGGTCCTTCTGGGATCTGTAATACTGTCCTACAAAGAGCTGTCAATTGATGAACACTTATTGTCCTCACCCTCAGCTAGAGAGGAGGATGGTGCTTATCCCACACTGGGAATAGGCAGTTTTTCCATCCACATTGGTCAGCAAATTACTTCCTTGCTCTGATTACATTTTGCTTAATTCGTTTTTAATTTCTAGGCCAGAGGCTTGCAACTGAATTCTTGTTTCATTTGTAGAGAAATATATTTGTGCTTGAACAAAGCAGAGTGTCTATTGATTGTTTTTCCCACTTTGTCATTTTCAGGGTCATTATGAAATTCATTTGTTATACACCTGTGATGTGGCCATTTGGAGCTGAGCTAAGACTTGAGAGAGGCAAGAATGATATTCCCCAGAAGCAACTGTATTCCCACTGCTTGAGTCCAGCCTATAAATGACAAACAGCAGACAAAGGAACAAACAATTCATGCATAACACATTAACTGAACGCTGTCTACATTAAGATCAAGGCAATGATGGAAAAATATATACCCAGAAGTAGCGATATTCCCCTTCTTAGCCCAGCTTTATCTAAGCTGATAAATGGTCAAATTATAAAGCAACATACTTAGGACAAAATTGTAAAACTGCCTCTCACAGCACCCCCGTGTCTGCACTCTGTGCGCTGGCACCCAGTTTGCGAGATTCGGGCAAGGGAGCTGGAGGTTAAAATGCACAGACACACACAGAGACAGTGACACGGGCCATCCTTGAATTCCCCAAGAATGTTCCCTTTATTGTGTTCAGGGGCAGATTATATAGAGATAGCCACACCCCAACCAAACCCACCAGAAACCACTCTCCTGCCATCAGGAACTCCTGAAGGTCTCATGCTCAGAGCAGCTGTAGGCACTCAGATCAGGGGATTACAAGAAATTCAGGATCTGGGGTCTCACTGCTCCCAACATAAAACTAAATAATAGTAACATTTCCATGGCAACTGAGACCACCGTAGATGCCTGGAAGGATCATAAAGTTGTCTGCCAAGTTTTGAAAATTGTGTCATGGAGCCATATGGTGACTCTAGAACAAATCAAAGAGTGAGATGCATTTAAATTTGTGACAGTTCTTGTATTTGTGTGCATATGCTTTTGGACAAGCACATGCCAGGGCACACATATGGTATTCAGAGAACATCAATTGTCTTCTTCCACTACGGGATCGCATTCATGTAGTCAGGCTTAATGGCAAGCACCTTTACCCAATGAGCAATCTTGCTGGGTCACATTCAATTTTTGACTACCCTAGGCTGTCAGAAGGAATACTACTAAAGGAAGAAGGAAGTGATGTATTTGAAATCTATAAATTGTATTTCATGTCCATTTGTCACATCTAGGAAAAGCAAATAAAGTTTCTTACTCCTTCTGAAGTAGATGATGAATGATTGCTTATAGCTGGATTGCAGGAGCCGGCATTGCAGTTATTGACTTCCTATGGAAAACAATTCATCCACAGATGCAGTCAGTACCATGTCTGCACACCCCGTAAGGCCTAGGTAAATGGGTGCTAATCACCCCGAGTCCATCTGAACATAGAATAATTACTCCCGTTCAGAGCAATCTCTTCCTGTTGTCTATCCTGCTGCTGTCCAAGCAGAGCAGCAGAGACTGTGAGAGACCTGAAATCTCGATGCTGCAGGAACCCCTGGGTTATGTTAAGTGGAAGGCACTTATTAAATGATTCATTTATTCATTTGTAAATTCATCAGTGTGCTCACAAAAGTATATGGACCTGCTACGTAATAAGGTTTTTCTCAGGTAGAGTGCCTTCCCCAGAGAGCTGCTTGCTGAGAGTGTGAAAAAGATAGGATTAATGACTTTTGAAACGTTCTTCTGAAAGCCTATTTACCTCATTAGCCAGAATGGAGATTAAACATGCCACTCCTTTGAAGACACATGAGGAGTCAGAAGAAGGTAGAGAGCCATCTTGAGCTCATTGAAAGCAAGAATCCTGTAACGTGTAAAGAAATGCAGTCTAAGGGGAAGATGGCTCAGTGGAAAGATTGCTTGCTGCATGGGCATACAGATTCCTGGCCCTTGTCTTAAAAACTGGAGTCAGCAATCTGTACCTGTAGTGACAGCCTGGGATGGTGATGGTATGAGCATCCCAGGAGATTGCAGCCTGACCTAATTGACAACTCCAGGATCCATGTAAACACTGCCTCATAAAATAAAGTAGAGAACAACAGACACACCTATCATTGTCCTGTGGCCTTTACACACACACACACACACACACACACACACACACACACCCCACACAAATAAATAAATCTAAATAGATAGTTAATTAAACAGATAACAGATAAATGATTAGGGAAATATGTAAAAATGAGAAGTGCAATCTGATATTTTGGAAAGTAGCTCATTGATTTGAATGTAACCATCTTGAAAATACTGATTTTTTGAACAATTTCGTGAGGAGACATAACTTATTTTGGACCAGCAACACTACCTATGTCTGAAGACTGAATTATATTCATTATGAATTTTTCCATATATGTTAAACATTTTCTATGTAGATCTTGATTACTAAATTACTTATTAATTTATATACTTTTTGTAACTGGAAAAAAAAGGAAGACAAAGCTCAGTTCATTTGAGGCAAAATCATGAGAGAATTTAAGGCTGAAATAGCAAGGTTTCCTTAATCATCTAGCAACTCATTAAGGATGCATGGCATTCCAATCACTGCACTAAGTACATCCTAATTATTTGAAGGTTGTGATTAAAGTATTAAAATATGTTGTACTGTCTTTGTAGGAATAAATTTTGCACTTACCTGTATGTTTGCAACCCTTGGCAAAATTGCATAGGTTGTAATTTTAAATAAAAAATATGAATACAAATCAACTTTATGATGTAGTTAGTGTATAGGTATGGATCAAGATATAACTTTAATTTCTTGATCCATATATATATATATATATATATTTATATTGAGATTGCATCAGGATGATGAAAACAAAATTAGGTAAACAAAGACAGATCCACACTAACATGGTTTTTGAGAGATGTGGGCAGAAGGTGGCTTTTGTGGTCCAGACTTGCTAGTTTTACAGGGAATCACCTACCCTCCGGACAGTTTCAACATGCAAATTCCCAAGTATAAGCTTTCATGGAAATATTGAACAGAGAAGATGGGTTTTGGAGGGGCAAAAAAATAAGAGCCCCAATCCCTCATAGATTTATCTATATGGAAATAAATATCCATAAATTAAAAATTATTTGAAATAGTTCAGGCTCTTACTAATGTTACAGGGGGATACGACATAGTTTCAATAGCCTGGTGAATTTAGAGAATGTATACATATTAATTTAGTTTTGGTAAACAATAAATAACAATCACTTTCTCTTGGGGATATTTTGTAGTCTTAATTTGAGTTGTATTTTTTTAAATTTCCTTATTAGGGGAAGCAGGTTGTGAAATGATAAGACAGAGCATATTCTTGTTAATTGGAAACTGGGAAACAACAAAGTGAGGGGAACATCACCTGGCTTTACACAGCGATGACTGTAAAGCCAGGCCTCTTCATAGTATCATGAAAATAACGTTTTGGCAGTAGGACAAGAGGTTGTTACACTTTACTGTCCATTGTAGTTAGGTACACAAGGCGGTATGAACATTTGATGGCATATTTGTGTTTTGAAATACGACAGCCTTCTTTTAATGTCCCAATAAATATGAAATCCTCTGGAAATATTCCTGTCTAGTTAGGAGCCATCTAAACGTCCTCTTTTATAGTGTGCAATAGATTTTAATGAAGCCATGTGAGCTCGTTCTTAGCAGATTACCTGATGGCCCCACATCAGTCATCAAGTAGACCAAGTTGTCTGGTGAACATGAGGTAGACAAACTCATAATGTAGGGATAAGTCCCGCCCCTTAGGGGGCGTGTTCGCCTTGGGCTAATGTCCGCTCGTATTACAACATCATAATGTCTGTCAGAATTTAGGGACAGTAGGCAGTGTTTCATGCTGTTTGAAGGACAGCCGACTTCGATTTTGCATGTTTCCTACCTTTCTCCTTTGCCAACAACCAAAGAACTCCTCTCAAAACTTGTGTCTTCTCCAAGAAGAAGAGGAATGTTAAAGAACCTTGTTCATTCTGAATAGCAGCAACAGAATCCAGCAATGGGTCTGTTATGCACAACTTGGACCATGTGTGGTGGCATCGTATCACTTTCAAAGGTGACATGAACTATTATTAGGTTTCAAAATGAGTGCCTCCCAATTGAGGAGTTTGTATTTGCCTAGCATTCTGGCCCTTTATATCATGATTCAATATATCTCTCCCCTTTATCTTTGTCTTCTAATTCCTCCAGCCTTTCCCCCTTCTTCTTTTGTTCTCTTCTCCCATCCTCCCTTCCTCCCCCGGCTGCTGATAAATCCAGACTGCAGTGATCCCCCATCACATACCCATACATTGAGCACATCTCTCATACTGAACCAGGCTTAGAGAATACAAATCAATAAGTTGACAGGGAAGAAGTCAATGGGTAGAGTTAAGGCAGGCTGTCTACAAATGTTAGGTGTGTACTTTGATGGAGCCAAGGAGACCTATAGAGAGTTGGAAATGAGGTACTTCATCACATATTCCTAGAGGCAGAAAATGAGAGAAAACAAGCAGTTCTCAAGGCAGCTCATTTATCTTGACTCTATTGCGTTATTCAGAATGCTCTGGCCAAGGGTAGGCACCCTAACAAGAGTGCAAAACAAGCACCTGAAGCTATGAGCTTACACAGATTTATAGCCCCTGGGTAAAAGATGGAGAAGTAGTCTAGCTATGCTTTCTGTGAAGCTCACATTCATATCTTTGCAAACTTTTAGAAGCACATTTCCAAGTCTACAAGATTGTTTTTAAAACCTTCCTTCCTTCCTTTCTTTTCTCTTTCCCCTTCCTTCCTTCATTCCCTTCCTCCCTTTCTTCCTCATCCCCTCCTTTTCATCCATTAATTCATTTATTCATTCATTCATTCATTTGGCATATATCTGTTGAGTGTATAATATACGGCGAATTTAGTCTAACTGCTAGGAATACACCTCTGAGCAAAAGATACACCCTGAATCTTGTAAAGCTTACATTGCAGTAAAATATATAAAGAAAGAAACAAAATAAATGAATAAATAATACAGCAATCTCGAAAGTAAAAATAGCAGTCAAATTAAATAATATATGCGTTAATATTCTTTTTTTGATGACATAATTCATGGCTGTCAAAGAGACAGGCTCCCCATGAAGGTGATTCTTCATTTGAAGTGTGGTATTAGAACCAGTGTGCAGGTATATTAGTCAGCTATTGCTGTGCAACAAGCAGCCATGCCCACACTCACTGGCTTACACTTTAGCCATTTATTGATCATGCATGAGCATGTAAGTTGACTGAGGACCGAATGGTTTAGGTGTATGCAAGTGTCAGGTTCTATTGTGCTTGCTCCATTTGGCTCTCATCCTCCTGAACAAGAGGTCCCCCTGAGACATGTTCTCATCATGTTTTAATTCTTTTCCAGAGTCAGGGTCCACTAATATCTTATTAAACAAAGGAAGTCACTTTTTGTCAACCAAAATTCTGAGGTGGAAATACTGCCTACCAGGGAGCTCTGACCAATGTATGGATTTACAAATGATGGCAACCTGAGGCCAGTAATTCACCCTATCATGGGAGGTGGGTTTAATTGTACCCCAGCACAAGGGGCTTGCATCTTGATGCAGGCAAAAGGAAAAGCATACCAAGAACTCACAGTGTACAGAAAGATGCATTGCCTGTTACAGCTTTGCAGCACAGGGGTTATTTCTAAAGCAATGCTGGGAAGATGATGCATATCCATAAAGAAGAGCATTTGGAGGGTGGGCTGCTGAGGAAAACATACCTGTGCGTGCTCAATCTGTGGTCATATGTAAGGATGAAATATGGCAAACACATTTTGGGAAACGCTTAGCTCAAGATCATGGATAAGAATGGATAAGAAAAAATGTGGTACATTTATACATTGGAGTACTACACAGCAGAAAAAAATAATGACAGCTTGAATTTTACAGGAAAACGGATGGAGCTAGAAAACATTATTTTGAGTGAGGTAACTCAGACACAGAAAGACAGTTATCACATGTGCTCATTCATAGGTGGTTTTTAAACATAAAGTAAGGAAAGCCAGCCTACAAAACCACAATCACGGAGAATTTAGACAACAGTGTGGATACAAACTGAGACTTAAATAGATATAATCTACATGAGAAGTATAAAATAGAAAAAGACAAGATCTCCTGAGTAAATTGGGCGCATGGGGACCTTGGGGAGAATTGAAGGCAGAAAGCGGAGCAGAGAAAAATGTAGAGCTCAATAAATATCAATAAAAAAAAAAAGGAAAGAAAAGAACTGGGGAGATGGCTCATCGGGTAAAGGTGCTTAATGCCGAGCCTGATAATCTGGGTTCAATGTTCAGATCTCCATGATAAAACAAAAGAACCAAAACCTGAAAACTGTCCTTTGACCTCCCCCTGTGTTCCATAGCTCATGCATGGGTGCACATAAGTAAATAAGAAGAATACCATTTTCATTTAAAAAGAAAAAGAAAAAAAGAGCTGCAAAAAGAGAAAACAGCTTCTAAAAAGTCCTACAAAGGGGAAGAGAGTATGGTCTTCTGATTTTATCTCCTTTTTCTGACCAGTTAGTTCCTCTGTGTTTGTCAAATAATACAGTGTTGAAGCATTGTCTGAGGTAGGAGAATCAACACTGCGGAGTGCAGGTCCTTGTGGCTGAGCCTCTCTTCTTCCTTGTGTATCTTGTGTCAGTGTGGTATGGCGCCCAGTTCAGTGTCATGCGTTGTAATTTGCAAGCTTCGCTTTCTGTTGCTTTCCCGCAGATTATGTTACTCACGGACCCGGAGATTGAGAGCAGTTTATTGATCAGCTCAGATGAAGGGGCAACCTATCAAAAATACCGGCTGAACTTTTACATCCAGAGTTTGCTCTTCCATCCGAAGCAGGAAGACTGGATCCTGGCATACAGTCAAGACCAAAAGGTGAGCACACTTGCCATGCTTGACACAGCGGTGCACACCTGCCCCGGAAAAGGCCACTGGTTACCCATCTGGAACTATCATCTCACTGATCCTTTCTTTTTCCTGTTCTCTTCTGTGCAGTAGCCTGAACTCAGTGCATGAGAACATCTCAGGTTGCTTGTCACAACTATGCAAATATATGAAAAAAATATACAAAAGAAAGTTCAGATATCAAGTGAAATCTTGTAGAGAAACAGTATAAAGCTTGGATGCCATGTTAGCCACCTTTCCATCAAATATCTGAACTAATTCACCTAAAATATGACAATATGCATTTTAGTTGATAGCACTGGAGATTTCAGTTCCTCGGTGAGTGATCTTCTCTTTGGGTCTCTAGGAAATCGGTCCATCACAGTAGGGGCATAGCCCAAACTCTCCTATTCCCTATCAACTAGGGCAAAAACATAAGACTGGGTAGTCCAGAATACCACAGATTCTTTGGGAAGTAACCTAATGGCACCTTGGTGAACCTCACATGCCAAAGTTCCACAAAACCAAGAGAGAAAAGTTTTAGCACAATTTGGTCGACCTTCAGCACTGTAACAGAAAATTGGAGGCACCAATTTTCATGGAATTTGAGGATGTTTTGTGAGTTTAAATCAATGATCATTTTCTTAGTTCAAGACCTATTGCTTTACCCACAACCTCAAAAAGCAGCTACTTTACTAAGGCTTCAGAATACCATTAGGTGACTTTTAAAAAGTGAGAAAGATGTTCAGAGGTCAGTATCCTCTTTAGGCTTTTATCTTACAGATTTCCTTCACTTGGTAGCAACACGGAAGAAGTCCACTTCTTCTAAATCATTAGATGAAGTTGTACTACACATGTATTCAGTTGCATGTGTATGCTCCATAAATAATGTACTACATCTTAACTGTTCTCTATTATCTATTGTATGTAGGTACTATATCAATGCATGTTTTTTTTGTCTTTAAAATTCTTAAACAGTTGCATAGAGTATAAGGCTACCAAATTGACAAGTAAAATTGTAATGGAAAAGGTAATTATTCATGTAGGTAAAAATGAGATAAACTTGAGTCATAAAAATTCAAATGAAAACAGGTGAGATACTGGCATTCTTTTTATGTAATCTATTATTCCACAAAATCATCTGAAAATTCTTTTGAGAGGCATCATAGCTTACATATTACATGTTCTTAAAGAAATATTGGGTTTCTGTTAGTTGGAGAAGATACTAAATGTGTTGGATAGATTTATTGTCAACACAAGCTAGAGTCACCTAGAAAGAAGGAACCTCACTTGAGGGATTGTTAAGATTATATTGTCCTGTATCTGTATCTGTAAGAGTGTGTCTTGATTGTTTATTGATATGGGTGTGCCAATTCCACCATGGACAGTCTCTTCTCTGAGAAGGGTAAGCCTGATCTCTAT
Organism: Microtus ochrogaster; assembly: GCF_000317375.1. NCBI lineage: Eukaryota > Metazoa > Chordata > Mammalia > Rodentia > Cricetidae > Microtus > Microtus ochrogaster. Next base: position 78,059,942 of record NC_022015.1, on the reverse strand, counting down.
AAGATATTTAACTAAGCATGAGCCAGTGAGTGAGCCAAAATGTAAGCCAGCAGGCATTTCTCCCTATAGATCCTAACTTGACTTCCTTCAAGGATGAATTGTGACCCGAAAATGTAAGCCAAATACATTCATTCTTCCTGAAGTTATATTTTTGACAGAAAGAAAACTGGAACACTGGTGTTTTCTTTGTTTGGGCTGGTCTCAATATTTGAGGTTCTCCCTAAAGGCAAAGAAAGGTTGTAAGCAATTTCCCAAGGTCTCTAGTGATATGGGCATTTTGAAACAAGCAAACTAGCATCACAGAATTGGAGTTTTATTCATACTGCCCTACTACCAAATAAAACTCACATTAAGCCTAAAAACAGGAAAGGTTTACCATTAGTCTTTTTTCTTCTTAATTAGCCTGGATACACTTTCACACAACGTTCAATTTTGCACCTGGAGTTGAGCCGCCATGTGTTTGGTGTAATTATTATGTGAAGACTGAGCTGGGGTGTCTGCCATTTAATCTACTGTTATCGTATTTTATTCAGCTCTAAGTTAAGTTAATTTTACCCCATGATGCCTGAGGCATAGTGCAGGGCAGATTCACTTGGATAAGTGAAAATTAACACCTTTGCAATTATGCTAGAGGAGATGCCCTGAAATATAGCCCCTGAGGACCCAGTACTTCATGCTTTCTAAAATCACTCTGAACAAGTAGATAGCCCCGGAGGAATGAGGACACCTAGGCAGAGGTCCCAACTCAGCCACTTATAGTGAGCAGTATTTGCTGCTCTTTTGAAATAAAGCATTTTCTTAAATACGTTTGTATAGCTAGTTATGTTTTTTGCAGGTCCACATTCCACGCGATGGAAAATAGTATTAGACTCTTCATCTTTCTTTGGTTGAAGTGTTGACTTACAGAAAATGACATCAAGCTTTAATTCATACAGACTTAGAAGATTTATAGATATGACTTAATCTAACATTCTCTAAAAAGTCAGGGAACCTACTGATGCACAACCATAGTGGCTACAAAAATTATATGAACTTAATAACCAAAGTTCAGATGATAAAGGTTTAGTGACCTTTTGGCTTATAACCTTTAGAGGCTATAAGAAATTACTCCAGTAGAGCAAAAATATGACAAACCTGTTGATAAGGAGCACACTTTTTCTTCTTAAATAGAGGAAGAAGAATCTCACAAATAAATAATTTTATAAAGTTGGAAAAGTAGTATTTACAGAGTAGAATTTCCATCAAAAATAGAACATTGGCAAAGCTCACTATAATACACTAGACTTGTGGAAGGTGATCCTAATGTTCATGGTTTGGTCTAATGGCAAATGTGGCTGTTTGTCTCCCTAGTTTAAAGCCTTTGAAAAGTTGGGTCAGGGCTGATATACTCTGAACTATGGATTCTAGGGTTAAACATAGAAATGTAAGGATGAGTTAAGATTATGTGAGGGTCTAGACCAAAGGTTTATGAGGATAGGCTTGATGAATCCTTTGCTTTCAGAGCTTAAAGAATCCTGATCAATCTTTATTCTATATAATGTGAGAAATTCAAAATCAGATGATCCAACAAATGGCATCATAAGACAATTTCAGTTGATTTCATGTGTGGATGTTGTAGAAACAATAGAAAAAAAAACCTTTGCATGAAATTTTGTGGAACTCTCACTTTTGATAGTGATATTTTGAAGTGAACATGTGAACAGAAATAGTCTTTCTACTTTTGTCTCTGGTTTTGCAAGAGAAAATTAAGGATAAATCAGTTATGTGGTGGGACTAGACAATCTGCTGATGTGTGTAGAGAACTGGAAAGACTTCAGTGTCTCAGGACTTACATCAAGGTGTGAGGAGCGTGGCATTATCTGGACGGGAAGTGATCTGGCACCATCTGAAAACTCAACGGTACTCTTGGGAGTTAAGTGAAGAGGGCCTGCGGCCCACCAGGTGGGGTCAGTGATGCTGGTATCAGAGTTCTGGCAATCACTTACAAACCGTGGAATTTTTAGAACTTATAAGATGCAGCTCTGGGTACCAAGGAGATCTTCCTGTTGGCATTGGTTGATCAGCATCTGTGAATTTTAGGAAAGAGGAACATTTGTTCTTGTGTATAAGTATTGTTCATCAGTTTTTCTCTGTGACAGCTGCTAGTGCTGCTGTTGCCAAGCTCTCAGCTAAGATCTTAGCCCCAGAGCAAGCTTTCCATCTGCTGGATGCAGTTTCATGTCAAATTCAAGCAAACATAAAGGAACTGAGTCCTATAAAAACACCGTGGTGAGGGGCTGGCACCCATACAGCTTGTTTAAGAGCACCGTCCTTGCCCCTCCCTCTTCCCTTACTTCCTATCATCTTTGTACTTTGGGGCATACTTTTCTTCTAAATGTACAGATATTTTGTTTTTCTCGTTTCTATGACATTGATTGTTTTCTGTCCTTCAAGAAATGAGACTTTTAAGACCCTGAGAGGAGGATTTGCAGCTGTGGTCTGAAGAATGCTCAAGAGGTCCGAGATGCCTTTTTGTGCATCGTACTGAGTGCACAAACACCGTGTGGAGGCTTTTGATGTGAGCGTTAGACCGACCTCAAAGACTTCTGTTGACCATATTGTTATTTTCTTTCTGGAACACGATAGAGATTTACTGGCCACCAGTTCAATGGAAATTTCAAACGAATAGCTGCTATTTAACCTTGGAGCATTTTTTATGCCCAAATGTCCTCCTCAGAATTAAGAGGATTATACTGTTTTCATAGCTTAGGATATTTCTTTTTCTTAGATGGTAAAATCTATTGAGGATATCAAGTATTTCAGTGGTTGTGTAGTAGATGTTTTCAAAAATAAACTGATTGGAGAAAAAGAAAATTATGATTATGAATGGGATTTTATAAGGATTTTCCTGCTCTATTTCCTGTGTTCACAACATACAGAGGGGAATTCCACATCATGAGGGAACCAAATACATAGGGGTCCAGTCACCCTGAATTCATATTTGACTACCGATATTGACTTTGGTTTGACACAGGAGATTTAAGGCAAGAGGTAGGAGATATGCAGATTTAAGCATAGTCAAAGTGTGCACTGTTTGATCACTAACTCAGTTCTGATTCAGCAAGATAGTCACAAAATGCCCTAATTATTGTTGTCACAAGAGATCACTATGGCTCTCAGGATGTCACTTCTGATTTGTGTTGTAACCTCATCATAATGGATAATAAATGCCAGAGAGGAATCTGCCTGTCCCTCCTCATTCTGCTGTTCCCAGAATCCAAAGCGACTGCAGGTTTTAGGGTGGTGATTTACCTGCACCTTCATCCTTGAAGAAACATAAGATAATTAGACAACTACTCCTTGAGGGAGTAACATGAATGTGTGCAAAGTTAACAGATTATCCACACTAGAAGAGAGACACAGAATGAAGGCAAAGATGTCAGCTTACTCTTGTTTTGGTTAGTCTATAGGACAAAGTGAAAAATCAATGTTTTGGTTATAATTGTACTAAATTTATTTACTTATTTATATATATATGTGTGTGTGTGTGTGTGTGTGTGTGTGTGTGTGTGTACCTGTGTATATGTGTTTGTGTACTGCTGTGTTTTTATTCATGTTCATGCCATGGCAGGTATGTGGAGGTCAGAGGACAAATTGTGGGCTTTGCCTCTCTTCTTTCCCAAAATTGAACTTGGGTAATATGGTTTACCTTTACCTGGTAAGCTACTCAGTACTTTATTTTATTTATTTTGATTGGTGCTTTTTAATAGCATAGGCTCCAAAGTACCTTTTCCAGATCGTCCCAGACCACTGGTTCTAATGCTAATAGGTTCTAGAAACACTGAAATAATTGTATCCACAGATAATGTTTCCCAACTATCTCATCCCTTAGCCCAGACTGGTTGCACATCAAGTTAATATGGTTGCCTAGATAATGCTCTACTGAATGGACGTGCACCATTCTATGCATTCCACAAATGATTGACAAGGAAAAAAGATGCAAATTGAAAATGTGAAGGAAGTAGTCTGAATACATAGAAAGAATTCATGTTGTAACAGGACATGATTCCTCAATTTCTCAATGGTCTATGAGATGACATACCATTGGGAAATCCCGTGGTTTCTAAGACAACATCAAATTTAGTCATCAGAGCCCTAACCCCTAGATATCTTACTGCGCTGAATCACTGTGGACAATATGAAGAAGCCCATTGCATTTACTATAGGGACTTGAGAGTGCTGCTCTTTTCTGTACCATTTGTTTATTTCTGCAGCTTAAGCAGAAAGGACATTTTGTCCTCTTTTTATGTGTGTGAGAAGAGGACAGACAGGAGAATGGGCATACATTCCCTTATTTTAATGCCTGTTTCCCTCGACTTTCTTCCTTAATACAGGAAGCCTCCCAAGGAAGCCTTGGCAGCAGGCTGAGGCTGCCAGATTACATCTTTATTTTAATTTGGCAATAAACTAGTGTACAAACTGTGCTATAAAACATAGCCTCCAACAGCATCTCTCAGTCTGTCTTAAACACCTCACTAAACATGATGTGTTGGGAAACATTCGAAACGAGAGAAAACAAAGAACAGATGTGACTGTAAGAAAAAAAAGAGAAAGAGGAACAGGAGCAAAGCAGAAGAATGTGCACATACCTCAGCCAGGAGGAGCAAGCCTCTCTGTGAGGGCTTCTTTTGGAGGAGCGATTTGCTAAGGGGACAATACCCCACTATAGTGCTGCAGAGTCAACATGAATGCTGCCAGGGCTAAATAGCTTCTGTAGAGACTCCTGCCTTCTTCACCTGCCTGGCAAGGCCTCCCTCCTCAGGCAATTGCAGACAAAGGCCTCCTGCCACTGACCTTCATTCAGTTCAAGCAGCTTCCTAGCTATCCCTTTGCTGTATACATCCAAAACCCACCAAAGCCAGGGACTGTCTTCCTACTCGGACAAGTAGCAAACTGAAGAGGACAGTGGCTGGGCAGTGTGCATGTGTTGAGCAGATGGGAATTCACAAAGGTGCAGGGAGCATGCAGCATGCAGCTTCAGCCTCTGTCTTGCTTCACGGGATGACAGGGCCAGTGTCCAGACCTCCTGGCTATTTGGGAGAAGTAATCAGGCTTCATTTGTCATTTTAAATATATATTTTAAAATGTACATGTGTTTATAACTTACTCAGAAAATTTTAAGATGTGTGTTATGGTGGATAAAGAAACCCTATCACTACCCTGAATTGGTCCCCAAGTCATTTTTTATTTTTTCTTCTTCCTTTCATTTTTTTCATTTTCTTTTATTTTTGTAAAATTTAATCAGAAGATTTTAATTTGTTTTATGGTTTTTAAACATTAGAGTTGAAAAGGGAATCGCTTGGGAAGGTGGGGCAATGGGAGAGTTGAGACAAGAGGGAATAACACTGAAGCAGATCAGATCAAAGTCTTGTCTATGCATTTATGAAAATGTCAAAATGAAACTGATTATTTTGTACAATTAATACATGCTTATACAAGCTAAAATATTTGCATTCAAATGACTGATCTGTTCTGTACCTGAAAGACAAAGCATTTAAGGCAATTTTGTAGTACATGATTTATTTTGTTTATAAATTTATATTGTACCACTTTGACCTTTATGAATGTTAAGTTTAATATATAAAATAATGCATTGCATAGCTGTATTGTCAGAACAAGTGTTCTTATACTTTGTTCTCACTTACTTGCCTGCCCCAATGCCTTTCCAGTATCCCCTCCCTCACTCTGCCTAATTCTCGTTTTTACCCAGTCAGTCCTGTCTTCTCTTGCCCTTATGGAAAGGACCAGCCACTCTTTATATCCGATTTAGTTCCTTCCCTAAGTTACTAAGCCAGCACGCAGCAGCCTCAAGTTGGGTTGTGACAAGAGGATGAGTATCTTTTGTTTGTATGTTTGTTTGTTTTTCATACTAATCCCAGCTCTCCTCTCGCCCCCCCTCCTGTCCCACCCAGCTTCTTCCCACCCCACCCTTCATCTGATCTTCAGAGAGGGTAAGGACTCCCCTGGGAATTCAAATATGCCTGGCCCTTCTCACTGAGGCAGAACTAAGTCCTGCCCCCTCCCCATCCCACTCCACACCTAGGCTGAGCAAGGTGTCTCTTCATAGAGGATGGGCTCCACTAAGTCAATTTATGCATCAGGGTTAGATCCTGGTCCCACTGTCAGAGGCTCCACACACTGCCCAAGCCACACCATTGTCACCTGCATTCAGGGGGCCTAGTTCAGTCCTATGCAGCTTCAGCAGTTATCAGTCTAGATCAGTGAGCTCCCATGAGCTGGGGTCAGCTGATTTTGTGGGTATCCCCCGTCATGGTCTAGACCTTTTTGTTCATATTATTCTTCTTCCCTTTATTTGAGTGTACTCCAGGAGCTTGGCCCAGTTGTTAACATGGCCTTATGTCTTTCTAGTACTTTCACTAAATGTAAGGTACCCCCTTTGTTCTGTATGGTGCTCTTGGATCTCCTAGCCACCTTCCCCTAGTAAAAGAGTCTGATGCTACTAAAGAATATTTCACCTGAAGTACATCTTAGGGCATCTCTCTGCAGAGCTGAGAAAGAGCCTTCATTATTTGCGACTCCCTTGTTCCTGCTTTCCCTGTGATCTTTCCTGGTTTGAGTGAGCTACCTTGGAATAGTCAGCCCTAAACGAAATGTCTCCATCAACATGCGCCCCCACCCCAAGAGCTCAGGAAACCCTATAGAAGACGGGGTGAAAAAGGCATAAGAGCCAGAGGGGAAGGGGGATATAAAAGAAAACAAAAGCCTTTACATCGACATGCAAAAAGCTCATATGACAACAGAAACTGAATTAACATGCACAGGGACCACACAGGTCCACACCAGATCATCTGCATATTATTATGGCTTCCAGTTTTCAGTGTTTTTATGGGATTCCAGAGTGTGAGACCCAGTGGGTCTCTGATTCTTTTGTCTTCTTTTGGGCTCTTTTTCTTCTGTTGGTTTGCCTTGTCTAATATGATTGTGATAGTTTTTGTTAAATCTTATCATAACTTATTTTTTTTTCCTTAAATGAATGCATGAATGTATGAAAACCTAGCAAGGGAGAGGGAAAATCAGTTTCCTCCCATGGAGTGACATTGGTATGTCAACCACTCCAGGACAGGCCTCATGGTCAAGAGTAATTGACCAAGATATAATTGGTCCACATTTTTTTTGTGTGTATGCTTTTATTTGGTTACAGTTTGGTAGTTTTTTGTTTTCATTTTTCTTTTGGAGAGTGGTTTTGTTTTGTTTTCTTGGTTTTGTTGTTGTATTAGAATTTTGTTTGTTTTTTAAGATACAACTTAAAGTTGAATAGGTCAGGGGAAGAGGATCTGAAACAACTTAGGGGAAGAGAAGAACATGATCAAACTATATTTAAATTTAAAATTTGTTCTCATGGGGCTGGAGAGATGACTCAATGGTTAAGAGCACTGGCTGCCTTTCCAGAGGACCCAGGTTCAAACACTCCCAGTACCCACATAGCCGCTCACAACTGTCAGTAACTCAGTTTGGATCAGGAATCCAACACCGTCACAAAAAATAGCTTAAAATTAAATAAATCATTTAAAAAAATTTGTTCTCTCCCTTTTCTGTCTCTCTCACACACATACTCATATAAATGCACACATATATTTTGAAATCTAGGTTCTACTGCTGAAGGACACCCTGAAGCATTTGTTTGTCTGAGTATGGTTTATTTCAGATAACATCATGATTTTCTTCTTTCGTTTTAAAATGAATTATTTGTTATTTATTTATTTATTTAGTCCTAGATGCAGTTTCCCCTCCTTCTCCTCCTCCCAGTCCATCCAGTCCACACCTCCCACTCTGTTCCCACCCCCCAATCCAATCCTCCTCTGTTTCTGTTTAGGAAAGGGCAGTTTCCCCATGAGTATCAACAAAACATGGCATATCAAGTTGCAGTAAGACTAAGTACCTCCATACACATTAAGCCTGGACAAGACAGCCCAGTATAAGAAATAGGGTCCCAACGAGTCAGAGGTAACCCTTGTTCTCCCATTAGGAGTCCCAAAGAGGCCCAAGCTACACAACTTCAACACACGTGTACAATACCTAGGTCAGTCCCATGCAGGCTCCCTGGTTGTTGGTTCAGTCTCTGTGAGCCCCTATGGGCCCATGTTAGTGGAGTCTGTGAGTGAATTTTCTCATTGTGCCCTTGAACCCTCTGACTTCTACAATCTTTCCTTCCTCTCTTTTGTCAGATTTTCAGAACTCTGCCTAATGTTGGCTGTGGGTCTGTGTCTGTTTCCATCAGTTTCTGGATCAAATTTCTCTGATGGCAATTGGGCTGGACACAAATCCAGTCCCCAAAAGTGGCTAGTTCAGGCTATCTATCCACTATTGCTAGGAGTCTTAGCTGGGCTCATCCTTGTAGATTTTTAGAGATTACTTTGGGCCAGGTTTTTACCTGATCCTGAAATGCTCCTCCCCCTTTCCCAGTAGTCTCCTTCAGTACGCTTGCCCCTGTTTTCCCCAACCTAATAACTCATGTTCCCATCCCCACCTACGCTCAGTATACTCAGGAAATCTCTTCTATCTCCCCTTCCCAGGGAGATCTGGGTGTCCCCCCCATGAACCCATCTTGTTACCTAGTGTCTCTGTGTCTGTGGATTATAGCAAGTTATCCTTTAGTTTATAGCTAACATATACTTTTATTTGTATCCATTTTCCTACAAATGTCATGATTTTGTATCACCTGTTGTGAAGCTATGACAGCCAGAAATCCACATAGTAACATGTAGGGAGAGCCCGCTTCATTCCTAGTCCCTTACTGGTGCTGAAGGATTACAGTTATGACCTAGGTGAAAATAGAGAGCTACAGATCTGGAACTGGAGTGAGCCCCAGACAGGACCTACCACAGAGGAACCTCTTTCCAGAGTGTGAGGTGCGAACAGTTCTTGGAGAGCGCCTCTTCAGTCATTCAGTAAAAGCAACCATGCAACTGGAATGACTAGAAGCCAGATGAAGCAGGGCAAGGTGCTTGGGAAATATTATTGATTAAAATGGCATTGAACCATTAAATATCAAACTATTGATATCCACAGTAATTCTACTTCTTTTTGTATAGGATAGGCAGCCTCTTAATGTCAAAATGGTGAAATAAAGATAGACCAGTGGGGCTCGAACTGAATAACAATTTTCCCATGATTTCTGTATAAGCATTAACAAAATTGGTATTTACCTAAGGCCAGTGCATTTGCTGGAGGTGCTGCTTTAAGTAAAAAGACACTTGCTTATTTCTGTGCAGTAAGTTGGGTCTGCTATACCATGCTGATTTGGCAAGACTTCCATGTGCTTGAAATTTCCCAATGACAGAGCTGATTCCTAATCTCATGCATATGTAAATAAGTTAAGTATCTAAGCTAAAACCTGGCAATTAGAGTGGAAACCAAGGAGCTCAGTAAATGTCAACCCTGATCCTTGTTTATAAAACAAATTCTCAAGCTGAAATGCCATCATATGCAAACAGGAATGGCCTGTGTTCAATGAGGGTACCTTGTTAAGCAGGTTATATCATCATTGGCAACTGCTACCCAGAACAGTTTGATCTATCTGTTCCTGAGGATTTGAAAGAAATTGACCACAGGAAGAAAGATAAATGGAAATTTCAAAGCAGTTCATTGGTATTAATACTTGAATAGACAGCACCATCCTACTTAGTGGCTTAGAGTGGATTCATGGAAATGGAAGAAATATGTTTGTAACTTTTAAGTCAGTTCTTTTCTATCCTAGGTAATGCTTACTTGTCTTTAAGAACCTTGTTGCACAAATTCTATTTCTCTGTCTCTATCTGTTGGCCTGTCTGTCTCTTCTCTCTCTCTCTGTATGTTTAAATTACTTTTATATCTCAGTGCATAGCAAATATCTCCAAATGAAAATAACTTATGGCCACACATTGACCTTTCCTTCCTTGGCAACCCTATTTTCCAATGTCTAATCCCTGGTCCTCAGAGTGTCGATTCCAAGGAAGGGGCCTTTGACAGACGTCAGCAACAGCCCAGGAATAACCAGTGACAGGTTTGATAAATCCTGCCACAGGGGAGATTGATGGAGCCTGCAGCATGTGTCATCATTTCCAGTCACTCTTCATCAAAACCTCCTGCCTGCTCGTCCTCGGTGCTCCAGCCCTCTATCTTGCTGATACTTGGATCCATTCAGCATTAGCTCCCCATAAGTTGTTAAATGATGGGATTTGCTTGTCAGACTCCATCAGTTCCGTCTCATCCTAATTTGTGCAAATGGTAACAACAGACCTCTTGATGGCGACCAAAGAACACAAATATTATTCTTAATTTTGCTGCTCTTTTTATTTTTCTACCATGACCCATTCTCCTGAAGCTCCCCCTTCCCCCAATATCCTCAATGTTTAGCAACATTAATCACCCTCCGGAGTCCACATTTAAGGACTTTATATATGATTTTTTTCCTTTTTAAATAAGCTACCCTAGCACTCCGAACAAATATATAATACATAGTTTGTGGTGACCCAGAAAATATAGTCTATTTTGGGAAACATCTGCTTAGGTAGGACTGTGAAGGGTTTTGGGGTGGCGGTTGAGGTTCTGTCCCTGGAGATATGCAGTACCACCCAGATAAGGTTATGTTTCCCCAGTCTCAGTGATGCTTTGTGGATGGAATTTATGCACTGTGGGCTTTAGTCTCCTCCTATGTGGAGTTCAGAAACTTTTGGCACCATGGAAAACCATAGTGTCATTACTTACCTCTGAAACCTGTTTCTATAGATGGACGCCTTTCGCTCTTGTTAAATATGGTAGGAAAAGGGAGCTTGTTATTTGCAACACCTCCAGTCTGGCATCAAGAATTTATTTTAAGCCCTTGAGGTGCCATCTCCTTCTTGCTGAAGAACAGCAAGAATTGGAGAGCCAAGAGGTGGATGAGTGCTTTGTCCCAAGGCCATCCCCAGGGAAGTTTTTGGATGAGGCAAAATAAATAGAACTGGCAGGCTTAGCTTTTAGCCTTCTCAAGAAGTGCAATTTACAGGGCCCCCTGCCTCCAAAACGTCAAGGGCACAGCACAAAAGAGAAGTAAGTAATCATGAGTCCCTGAAAGGAGCCCACTGCAGGAAGCATGCCACCAGCTTAAGCCCCTTGAAGAGCTGTGTGGGAGAAGCCCAGGAAACTGTTGGCTGACTGTGGAAGTTGGTCTAAGAGGCTTCTGGAGAAAGGCATCTAAACACCATCAGCCAAAGTCTTAAATCGTGTTATCACAACTCTCGGCTTGCCTGTGATTATCTCTGCACCACTATCTACGGAAGTGGCCTCCTCCCATCACTTTCCTAGTGGCAAAGTGAGTGTGCACTTGTCTATTCTCTTAAAGGGAAGATAGCCTCATCTGATTTTGGAATACTGAAAGATATTCCAGGACAGTGGGAGCTGCAAACATTTGTGTAAGAAAGCTGAATTTCCCTTTTACCATATGAGAGGAATCCCTCGATTTTGATTGAACCAATGTGTAAAAGGAGAAAGGACTTTAGAAAGTGGCTGCCTTATCCTCTTCTCTGGCCGCATTTTTGGGTATCTTAGGAAGTTATTGCAAAGCCCGTGCAGCTCATCCCTTCTCATGGGCACACTCTTGTGTCCTTCTGCCGCAGTCTTCTCTATCACACTGGTCCATCATCCAACTCACAGCTCCCGGGGCTTGCAAGCGATGACTTCATTGACACCTGAGAGTTGGCTAGAGATCACAAGAAAACTACCCCCTTGGTCCTGCTGCCTTGCGTTTTTATCATCACCATTCCCACAACAGACAAAAGCAGACATGAAAACAAGCCAATGTGAGAATTCTGCCCATTGTAAACCCTAGAAGAGAGTTGTGGCAGGAAAGAGAAGTGTTGACAGCCCCAGAACAGGTGACAATAAACCTTGAACATGGAGGAATGATGGGCTTTTGATCATTATGTTGTGTTTGCTAAAGCAGGGAAGTAATCTGAGCTACTGTACAGTGATTTTAGTAAAGAAAGGTTTTCTGCCTCGCGTTCTTAGTTAGTCAGACTCTCTCCCTTCTGCCGATTAGGCATTTCTACTCTTTCTATTTTCCCCAGATTTTATTTCAAACAATGTTAGTAGAATAAAATCAAAGACTACATAAACATTATTTCTGAGCGCAGGGCAGAAGCTGAGTAGCTCCTAAAAGTAGCTCAAATGTTCTCCTTTTTTCTTCCCCTCCCTCTCTTTCCTAGAAGCTTGGCATTGTTGGAGAAAGCAGCTGCTGTTTTCTTGCGTGTGACAAATAGTAATGACACTTCTCAGTTCTGTGTTCTGACACTCAAAGAAACCTTGGAGCTGGAGACAGGCTGGGAGGGAAATAAATCTTATTTAGGTGCTGCCAACACTATGAATTTTATTAAGGTGCACTGCCTTCTTCTTCTTCTTCTTCAGGAAAAGCCATTGCACTTCAGTGGAGCCTGAGTCAGGGCTCTTCTCTTTGTTCAGGACTTTGCTGTCAGACACAGCAGGTTTAATTAATATATTAACATGAATGGCTGAGAGTTGTTGTTTTTATCCTTTCTTGCTGTAACACCATGCTGGACAATTAACTTCCCAGGGAGAAAATGTTTGAAGAATATTCACAGTATATATA
>NC_022015.1:78040810-78047217 GCF_000317375.1 Microtus ochrogaster | reverse complement strand
TATATATATCAAGGCATAAACTTGCAAGGACCCACATGTAAATCCTTAGGGCTTCCAAATGTGTTGATAGTTAGAGATTTTTCTTTGAGGATACTGACCTTGAGCTGTATATATATGGAACCAAAACATATTCCCCTATATGAATTACCATTGTTCAAGCACTGAAACCTGAGCTTTTTATTATGAATATTCATGATAAGGGGACATTACTATAAAACATCAGTACTTATACCTTGACTATCTAAGTTCTAGGTACCTGTGAAAGCAGAAATGTGGGATAGGTGACCTTTGAAAAGATTTTTGTCTCTTTAAGAAGTTGGAGAACATTCCCAGATATTTAAATGTGATTTTATTTAGGTAGGAATGCCACTTTTCACTGTTATAAAGCTACTGAAAGGTCAAGGAAAAATACTGAAACAGTTAAATACTGATATATTGTATCTCGTAAAGCTAAGAAATAGGCTGGATCCAGCCTTCAAAGCCACGGCTTTAATCCTATCCATATTGTTTGGTAAATTAAAGACTCAGGTGGTCAGAAAAAGTGAGATAAACAGTAACAAGAGATTCAAAGATAAAAAAACTAATGGTTTGTGTATGTTAAAATTATATGCAGGCTAAAGGTTAAAGTTCTTAAGGTAAAAAAAAGAGAGAGTAGTTGGGTGTGGTGGTACACACCTTTAATCCCAACACTTGGGAGGCAGAGGTAGATTGACCTCTGAGACTTCAAGGGGCAGAGGTAGATTGACCTCTGTGACTTTAAGGTGTAGTAGCAGTCTTGGTTCTTCTACATGTTCATGCTGAAGTACAGATATTAATGTATATTCACATATAGACCACATGACATGAATTATGTCCACTTTAATCTCAGAGAGAGAGAAGAGGGGGGGAGAGAGAGAGAGAGAGAGAGAGAGAGAGAGAGAGAGAGAGAGAGAGAGAGAGAGATATTGGAGACTTGCTACTGTTATACTGTGTATCAAAATTCAAGATGTTTGGGGCACGATTGGAATAAGAACTGAGCTGTGCTTTCCCAGGCTCTTTGGGTTCAGTGTCTAGAAAGAGTAAGTTGTCCTTCCCTTCCTTGCTTCTGTGAAGGAAGCTGTGGTTCCATCTTGCTTTGGCAATCTGAAAATGGATCTAGCACGGGTGATGACTCAATGTGAAAACCATTTGCCATCCAAGCATGAAGACTTGAGTTCAGATATATAGATTGCACACAAAGTTAGGCTCAGTACCCCAGACCTGTAAAATCCTAGCCTTCTAATGGAGAGCTGAAGAGCTGAAAAGAGAATCCACCACAGCATTCAGCCCAGGTACCTTGACATGGAAAGTGTGAAAAATGGACCTCATTTGAAAGAAGGTAAAAGGAAAGGACTGATACTCAAAGCTGCCCTCTGACCTTCATGGAAGCACTGTGGCACATGCATGCCTATCATCAATCACACACACAAACTTTTGCACAACCATACACAGAAGAGTGTGTGTATGTGTTGTGTCTGTGTGTATGTAGCATGAAGCACTTCCAAGAACCCTATTTTCTGCCTTGCAAGGCTGAAAACATTGCTCACAATCATATTAAAATATCAGAGTTAATCAGTTTATTAAGAGAAATAATTATTAGACTCATAAATTTCAGCCAGCTGTGATTCAGCGTATCATGGGAAGCTGAGCACCTCTGCTAACTTTATGGACTGACATCACAAAAGAGAAAGAAGACACTATGGTGTCACAGTGACATTTAGGATATGCAACCACTGATTAATGGTCTCCCTACAATGCTCCCATACAAAGATTCCACTGTCTCCCACTGGTGTCACTGAGGGTCCCTACCATTTACATGTGAGCCTATTAGGAACACTCAACATTCTAACTTTGTCAAGGAATGGTAAAAGTATAGTTACAAAAGAAGACTGAGACAAAATGTCATAGTCTCCTTTGTTGGTGGATCAAATACTATACAGTGGAGCCAATGAGAGACTTGCTTTAATAGCTGGGCATCTCATCCTTTCTGGATTACAGGATGTGTTTTGACCAAATAAGCAGGTCCTTCCAAGGGCCAGTAAATACTTAATTGAAGTAAGTTGTTCTTTGGGCATGCTTGGTGCATCAACAGCTTTTGTGAGTCACTTGGTGATTCATTTGATCTTTTGTTATTGTTGTACAGTTTGTGTGGCTGGAAAGAGAAGAGGAGGCAGGTAATGCCTCTATTCAGTACAATGACTCACCATCCACTCAGTGTGGGAGATGGCAAATGCAGAGATAAGATATTGAGGGTCAGGTGTAGCATATACCAGGCACAAGCCAGAAAAGAAATGCCCCACATGTTGCTTTCCTAATCAGTGGTTGACCACTCTGGACAGCAGGTACCTAGAGAAAAAAATATTCTTCAATCTTCCATAAGAGGACACTTGGGTACACAGGGTCCTGGGGTGACATGGAGATCGTCAGAGCGGAAATGAGAAGTGGAAATAAAGTACAAGCCATAAGAGAGAGAAATAAAAGACATTTGTAGCATGGGATGTGTGGAGAGTCTGGCCATGTGAAATGTTACCACCTAGGTAACCATCTATAAAATGGTCATAATAACTTTATTCTTCACAGGGCTGGAGTGACAAGGGGTGAATGAGATAACATACGGAGAAAACTTGAGTTTTAGTAAGAGCTTGGTCTATGCGGCTTAGGGTTTTATATCCCGAGTTTCCTTTATTTGCTCTTTCAAAGACTAGCAGAACTTGAGGGAGTGCCAATCAATGTCTATTTTGACTTAAGGCCCACTCTGCAAGAAGGAATTCATACCTGACACTGATAGGGTAAGAAGAACCAGAGAGTGCATAGCCTAGAAACCTGGGGTAAAACCAGGTACTGTTGATCTAAAAAAAGAATCAATACAATGACTCCTAATACTATTGTGCTACACTCATAGATCAGTGCCTTATCCAGTCATCATCAGAGAAGCTTCTTCCTGCAGCAGATGGGAACAGATGCAGAGACTGACAGTTAGACAGCAGCGAGAGGGAATCTAAATGGGAAGTTTTCATCAAATTGCTCCGCTTAGAGCTCAGGGAACCCTAATGAAGAGGAGGTAGAAAGAGTGTAAGAGACAGAGGGAATAGAGGACATCAGGATAACAAGGCCTCCTGACTCAACTGAGCAAGGCACATATGAGCTCACAGAGTCTGAAGCAGAAAGATCAGTGCCTGAGTGGATCTGCACTAGGTCCTCTACATATGTTATACCTTTCTGTTTAGTATTTTATGGGACACCTGAAAGTGAGAAGAAGTGGGTCTATGACTATTGAGCTTGCTCTTTGAAGTCTTCCAAAGTTGGGATACCACATCTAACTTCTCTATGATAGGTTTTCCCTTATCTTCTTATATTTTATTTTGTTTCATTTGGTTGCTATCTCTTAGAAGTCTGTTCTTTTCTAATGAGAGACAGAAAGAGGAGAGATCTGGTGGTAGGGAGTAATTAGGAGGAGTAGAGGCAGGGGAAACTAGTCAGTATATATTGTATGAGAAAAGATTTAATAAAAGGGAAAAAGAAACCAAGACCATTGCCTCTGGGATCGAATATGTTCTTGAATTTATATTCTGCAGCCAAACACATAGAGATAGACCACGTTGATTCTTATGTTGGCCCTACCTAGCTTAAACATTGACTCCCCACTGCCCCTTTGTAAGTAATGTGGTTCTTATCAGTTTGAGTTCTGTTATTTCTTTAGACCCTATTGGTTTTTCCAAACTTCTAGAAGTACCCTCTGCATTCCTCCATCTTTAGTTGTTTCAAGAACCTCAGTTTCCATTAGGATCAGGTATCCTAGTAGGATCTTCAGAAACTAAGTATTGATGTTACCCTGGATATTATCCATTACATGTTGCCAGTGCTGTCAGGGGGGCAGCAGGCATTGTGAACAGGCAGAGCACAGTACGAATCCCAATTTGTGTCACTATTTACTGAGTAAATGATTCACAACACATTATGTGATCCCTTAGTCCCACTCCCCTCAAGTGTTAACCTGAGATGTTGATATCTGACCTGCATAACTGACTTGGAAAACAGAGGTGATGCCCTCACCTGGAAATCCCAGGTGTTGCTACTGATGAATCCAAGGAGAAGAACCAGGGCCAACGATGCTGATCTCTTTCTTCTCTCTCTCCAGTTGTACAGCTCTGCTGAATTTGGCAGAAGATGGCAGCTTATCCAGGAATCCGTGGTTCCAAATAGGTTCTACTGGTAAGTGTGACTCCATTTTCTGGCCTACTAAGGTATCATCACCTCTCTGGGCAGAGGATGGGACCCTGGGAAAAATAGCATCTCCAGACACTGTTAAACATTGTGTCACAATTTTTTTTATAAACCCTTGATGGATCATTAATATTGGTGAAATGCTGGTACTTTCTAAGTATTGCTTTGATATTTAGTGGTTTTCAACCTTCCTAATACTGTGACTGTTAAAACAGTCTGTCATGTTTTGGTGAGCTCCAATCAATAAATTATTTTTGTTGCTATGTCACAACTGCAAGTTTGCTACTGTTATGAAGAATAAACGTAAATATTTTTGGAGATAAAGGTTTGCCAAAGGAATTGTGGCCCACAAATTGAAGACTACTTGTTTAGATGACCCTTTGAGATATTTTTTAAAAGACACTGTGATTGTTATTGATTAAAGCATCTTATATACAAATATCACATATTCAAATAAAGGTCTCCAGTATAAACAAATAGATCTTAATTGCTGTAATAGCAGATCTTGTCCACCTTTCTCATTTAAAGTCTTATATTCATTATTGTTATTTTATGAGAAATGACCAGCAGCCTTGTTTTCTCACTTAGTTTTCCAGCTACGTTCTGTGAATTGTCAAAAACATACAGGCATAGGGTTCCTCAGCTCAGACTGTTATGACAAAATGGTATAGATTGGTGACATGAACAGCTGATGTTTCTGCGTGTCGGCCTGAAGATGACCAGCACACAGCTGTGCCCTCTTGTAGTAAAAGGAAGAAGGGCCCTGGTCTGTCTTCTGTTCATCACAAGAACACAAATTCAGCCATGGTTACCTCACCCTCATGACCTCATCTAAACTGAGTTATGTTCCAACTCCAAATGCTAATACGACTTCAGTTTAGGACTTTAATTTTTAGTTGGGAAGAACATAGAGATTCAGTCCATAAATATAGATATATATGATATAGGTATTCACATTTGTATGAGTGTTAGCTATACATACTTCTCTATGTCATGTTTTTAATACTGTGCTAAAATTATGCATGTACCCTCATGTTTTTAATAGATCCAAATAAGTTTATAGTAAGAATTCACATACAGATAAATAACAATGTCTATTAAGCATAAACAGCCAACTGCATGTTATAAAGTGCTATGCATATGTAAAAACAACAGAGTTGGAGGAGAAGGGGGGAGACAATATAGAACAAAAATGAAGCCAAGAAAATCATAATCTTAGCTTTCTTAACCATTCTCCTAATTCTGCTAGAGGTGGTTTCCTCCATGGCAATAGGTAGCTCAGTTGGGAAACCAAGCAAGTGGCAATAGCTAATTTTAGCTTTTGTATTCTTAATCAAAAATCTATAATCAGAACAAGGTTTGGAACATTCTGTAGTAATTTTGATATCTTATTTAGTGAGTGTTAGATTCTGTATCCAAACTTCTGCCATGAGGTAGAAGAGCAAACCTTAGTTTATCCTAAGCTGCCTGTGGAACAGGTAGGTTACCTGCCTGCAGGCTTTTGCCTCTCTACATAGAGTAAAAAGAACTAACTCACAGGATAGTTTATAAATTCCTTCTTTTAGCAATCCAGAATCACCAGAAAAGTGTTGTTTAGGAGTCAATGAGCTCTGCAACAGGAGTTGGAGAACTATCTCTCTTTATTATCTTGAAGTTGTTGTAATAGGAGCGGCGGGATACCTTCCTGGTACTCGGCTGCCCGCAGGGCTCACTTTATCCAAAATAATTACATGGAAACTGTATTCTTTTAAACACTGCTTGGCCCATTAGTTCCAGCCTCTTATTGGCTAGCTCTTACATATTGACCTAATCCATTTCTAATAATCTGTGTAGCCCACGAGCTGGCTTACCAGGAAAGATCTTAACCTGCGTCTGTCTGGAGTGGGAGAATCATGGCGACTCATCAACTCGGCTTCTTTCTCCCAGCATTCTGTGTTGAAATAAGAGTGGCAGAGCTGCGTCCCCAGCACCCTGCTGCCCAAATGGCTAGCTTAGCTTATATCCCAAAATAATTACACGGAAACTGTATTCTTTTAATCACTGCCTGAGCCATTAGTTTCAGCCTCTTATTGGCTAGCTCTTACATATTGATCTAACCCATTTCTATTACTCTATGTAGTCCACGAGCCGGCTTACCAGGAATGATCTTAACCTGCATCTGTCTG
>NC_022015.1:77990197-78038620 GCF_000317375.1 Microtus ochrogaster | reverse complement strand
AGCATCCTGTTCTGTTTTCTCCACCTACCTAAGGGTTGGCCTATGAAATGGGCCTAGGCAGTTTCTTTATTAATAAGAAATCATTCCCACATCAATTGTGTTCTGTTTACTCCGCCTATCTAAATTCTACCCAATCAGAGGCCAAGCAGTTTCTTTATTACTTAACCAATGAAACAACAGATAAAAAGATGACCCATCTCCATCATGAAGTCACGTCTAAAATGCGTTGCCTCTTGTGAGACTCTGGAATGACGTGATGCAGGAATACCTGGCTGGTTCATTTCAGCTGCCCACTGCCTTTCTGTTTCCTTCACTCCTATACTTACTTCAAAGATGAGCAAATGTTTACCTATTTCCTTTTCTTTGCTAACATGTCTTTGCTTATTTAGTTGGACAAGGTCTCATGAAAGCCAGGGTGGCTTGAAAATTCTTATGTAGCTGTGTTTGGCCTTGAAGTCATAATTCTCCTGCCTCTACCATCTAAAAACTGGACCAATACATGTAGGACACTTGCTCTTCATATTTCCTAATACTTCCCTAAAGTCCTTGTGGTACTTGAGAGCTAGAGAGAGCTGTGTTAGAGAAACTTCCTTTCTTTTTTTAAAAAACTTTCATCTATGTATTGTATATTTCTATCATTACTCCTCTCTTCCCTCCAGCTCCTCCTATGACCCCCAACACCCACTTAAATTCATGGCCTTTTAAATTAATTACCATTTATTAATTTTATATAAGTAAATATACAACTACAACCTGCTGAGCCCATTTAGTGTCATTTTGTAGTGAGGGAGAATGACTCTTCCCCAGAGTTGAGCCCCCTAATTGGCTACCCAATACCAAGAGGCAGCCCTTGAGAATTTTTTTTTTTTTTGCAAAGATGGTATAGTGATATGGGATTCCCCTCTGTATGCTGTGAATACCATTGGTTAATAAAGAAATTGTCTTGGACCTGTGCAGAGAATAGAGGTAGATGGGGAAAACTAAATTAAATTCTGTGAGAAAGAAGGAGGAGTTAGGGAGAAACCATGTAGCCCCACTGGAGACAGATGCTGGAACTTTGCTGGTAGGCCATGACCTCATGGTGATGCACAGATTAATGGAGATGAGTTAAATTAATATGTAAGAGTTAATAAATAAGAAACTAGAGCAAGTGGGTCAAGCAGTGATTTAATTAATACAGTTTCTGCTTGATTATTTAGGGACTAAGCAGCCAGGAACCCTCCAACAGTATAGGATTGTAGTGATGACACGAGCAGGCCTGCTTTTTATCCCACCCAGCTCCCGCACAGCTTGATTTACACCCAAAATAACAACATGCAAATTGTATTCATTTAAACACTGCTTGGTCCATTAGCTCTAGCCTCTTACTGGCTAACTCTCACATCTTGATTAACCCATTTCTATTAATATGTGTAGCACCATGAGGTGATAGCTTACCAGGAAGATTCAGCATGTCTGACCTGGCAGCTGGCTCCATGGCATCTGCCTCATTGTCTTCTTTCGAGCATTCTGTTCTGTCTACTCCACCCACCTAATTTTCTGCCCTATTAAAAGGCCAAGGCAGTTTCTTTATTAACCAATGAAAGTAACACATAGACAGATGACCCACCTACATCATAGGATCTGAGGATTTAGCCCAGTAAGTAGTGCTTGCTTAGCATGCACAAAGTTCAGAGTTCAATCCTCAGCATTACGCAACCTGGGTAGGATGATACATGTCTGTAATCTCAGCACTAAGGAAGCTGATTGCAAAGTAAGACTGAGTCTCAAAAGAAAGGGGAGAAGGAGAGAGAGGCAAAAAGGAGAAGGGAGGAGAGGAGGGGGACCCTGAAGAAGTTTTAGACAAGTAATATAGAAATGTCTACTTGGAACGAGGTGATTTATTTTTCTTCCTTTCCTTCTTTCCTTTCTTACTCCCTTTGCTTTGTGTTTCTGTGATGTGTGCCCACGTTTGTGTACAGGACCATACACTAGGACATCAAGTGTGTGTCAGCTCTATCACTCTGCCTTATTTTCTTGAGAGAAAAATCTCTCATTGGACCTGGAGCTCGGCTGGTAGTAAGCAAGCCCCAGATCTCCTTCTTTCTTTCCCACCCCACCAACACACACACACACACACACACACACACACACACACACACACACACAGTACTGAGCCTGCAAACATTCATGGCTTGTTACATGGGTTCTGAGAATATGAATGCAGGTCTTCATGCTCACCTACCAGCCACTCTTGTTTCCTGGAACAGATTCTCATACCCAGATAACAGCCTTTATTTCTCTATCATAATAAGTCATTTCTGACTGACTCATTGCATTGAAACTTGTGCATGCTTTGCCTTGCTGGGAATGCCCTTTCAAATACCAAGTTGACCTCTCTTGGGTCTGGAAATCCAGCTCTCTCTCTCAGTCTTCTGCAGTCTCCTTCTGTGGTCAACATGTATAAAGATTTATTTATTTGTATTTTCTGTGCATCATGTATAGGTGCTTTGTGTGTGTGTGTGTGTGTGTGTGTGTGTGTGTGTGTGTGTGTGTGTGATCATGTGCAGGTAGTGCATGCAGAGGCCAGAAGAGATCATCAGATACTGTGAAATGGAATTGCCCATGTGGATGCTGGGAATCCAAATGTGTCTTCTGGTAGAGCAACTTGTATCTAATGGGTCATCTTTTCAGCCCTTTATCAACAATTTTACTCATTTTGTCCCATGTTCATGAGTCACTGTGATCTCTGTGTATTTATTTAAAAATTATTTATAGTGTTCTTCTTTTTAAAAAAAATAAGAAGAGTCATCTTTTACCCACCACTTTCTGGTCTCTTCTTGATTGTTGTCATTATCATTGTTGTGTTTGTGTGTATGTGCTTTGTGTATATAGAAAAGGTTCATATAAATAACAGCAATAAATATTGTCCTCCTACTTTGTCACAGAGATGATGATGATGTATGCCAATGGGAAAGTTCTGAAGAACCAGTCTTTCCCTAAATGCGGCTTCCTACAGGTTGCAGATATATTCACAAGAACTAGAGCACTAAAGTGACTTAGTAGAATACAGAAGACAAGACAGGAGGTTTATTTTTTAATTTTGATTTAGTTTTTTTCCTTAGCAAAAGAAATAAGGAAAAGTGTTGCTTAAAAGGATAGACAAAGAAAGGTATAGAGCTGAAGGTATGGTTAGGTAACGGACGCTTGATGTACCATATTCTCTAGCTTACATGAGATCGTATTTTCATATAGCATTATTATAAGAAAGACAGACCATATCCCTATGTCATTCATGCTAGTCTGTCCATCTTTATTAGTACTTTAAGGAAGGATTCTATTTTAGAAGTATATTTATAAAGCTGTGCCCACCCAATGTCACAAAGTCATCACCTTTCAAAAGCATTGCACACTATTGTTTGTGAATTCTAGCTTGTCTGTCCATTAAGTAAAATAAATAGAACCATATTTTTTCCATTGTGAACATGGGAACACATCTTTCCCTATCAATCATTAGTAGTGTGAAAGGCTATCTAAAGTTAAAGCTCTTCAATTCTCATAAACAATCTTTTGAGTGAAGCTACTTACTATCATCATTAACAGTTGAGAAATCCGTGACACAGATGATTAACTGATTGGATGAAGGTCTCATAGCTTGGAAATAACAAGGCCATATTTAAAGGGATGGGAATCTCCAAAGCCCAATTCTACTCAATCCATTGATACTATTGCCTCTGCTGCTCACCCTGGAGCTGGGAATCTAACACCTTAGACAGATAAGTAATGATGACTCAGACATGTTCTGGCCACAGTGTTTTCCTTTGTATCTCTCCAAATGTAGATGGTATTTGGCCTCCATGGCTCTCAGCCTGCTAGCATTTCCAGAGAGAACCCAAGACCATGTGATGTGCATAGTGCCTCAGCTACTGGTGAAAATCTCCCACATGGTCTGCGTTTTTGATATTAAGCCGCTTCTCGAGTCTGGCAAAAAATCTGTCAGTCAAAGCAATAGGTGTTATTACACTCACTCCTGGAAACACGTTGTTTCAGGTTACATAGAAACTGTTGAGGAGTTTTCAGCTAGCTTTAATTAAAAGAAATGTCCTTTAATTATTGCTTCTCCAGCCTACTAGGAGAGTGTGACTAGTTCTCAGGTGTTTTTTCCAGTGTTAAATTGAATCATTAAATGACCATGGGTAATCACATAGCATTTTCCGCAGGGGTGGGAAACATGAAGATGAAATCATAGGTTTTCCACATCATCAAGCTCTCTTCAGAATTATCTGTGAGGCAATAGTCACACCACCCCTGGAAACAATCAATGGCAATTGTAAATAATTATGGGATGCAACATCTTATTCTTGTCTTATCTAGTGATTGCTGGTAATCCCACCATAACTACTCTAAATAGAAACTTTCCTGCCTTGATTTCATACCGCTTCCAGAAGCGACTTAAGACCTCATGTAAAGCATGTCTAAGTAGAGTGTTTCCTTTAATGGATTGGTCTTTCTTCTGTAACTGAGGATAGTCATGAGTATGTCCTCTCCTAAGTGAGACATTTATTTCATTGTGATGATCCTTTTCCTTGTGTCGATGGTTAAGAGAGAGCCTTAGGGACACCGAAGGTTTGAGTACAAGCTTTAACATCATTTCTGTATTCCTAAGGATTTTGTCCAGAGCCCACCAACTAGCAATAGCAATATCATTGATAATGGTTGACTTTATATCTGTTGGCTGTATTTTCCCAGTATTAGATTTAGTCTTAGATTGGTCTTCTCTACTTTGGGGTATGGAATGTGCATTTCCAGTTTCAGGCTTGCAGCCTAACAGTTTAGAAGTCCATCACCTGCCCTGCATATTCCCTGTTTTCAGAGATCAATGCCAATGGCCTGGCTATGGTTATAGATATAGAAGGTAAAATATAGTATACATGAAGGTAAGTCATTTATCCTGGGAATTGAACTGGGCTTCAGTCAAATGACATGATTTATAGCCTCAGGAAGATGCGACTCTTAAAGAGGAAAACAAAAATTTTTGAACGTTTTTTTTTTGTTAAAAATGAAAGGATTGATTCTCTTTAAGAACAAAATACAGTTAGGGATCTGAATGCCACTCAATGCTATAAGCAGGTTTCTATTTAAGTTCCTGCAGTGGCATATAATAAACCACCGTCTTTGATCTTCATGGTACCATTATGAGATAACAACAGATGCACTAATTTAATGAAAAAGTAAAGGTGTATAACTTACCCACCAGAGCAATCATGATATGTATTGACACTGGAATTTATCTTGCTTTATGGCTCTTGTGGTACAAAAGATCAACCTCAAACTAAAATGGTGTTTCCATTCTTCATCCTCCAATAAAAGAAGACTGAAAATCTGTTAAATTTATAAAATTGTATATTCTCCATTTTAGTCTAATAGTTTAGTAAGAACCAAGTTCATGCATTAAACATTGAAAAACAACATGGGCTTGGAGACATAGTACCCAAATGCCTGGAAAATGCATTCCTGTTAGCAGCCTGATAAATTATAAGAGGATGAAAATGTAGTTTGTTGGGATTTGTAACTGGAGGTTTCGCTCCTACTTGCCAGTTCCTGAATAACCAATCTGAGACTTAGTATTAATTACAAACTGTTTGTCCAGTGGCTCAGGCTTCTGACATACTCTGCTTGTCTTTGCCAATAAGCAACAAAATCCTACTTGTTGTATGTTGACTGTGTTTCAGGCTTATTAAGTATTTGTATTAATTGTTTAAATTCATCAAGACTTTCAATACATAGTAAAAAAAAATACAGCCCATACAAATAATAAAACAACAGATATTTATTCATGGGACTAAAACAGAGGGTCTAACTGTATATTCCTCTAGATCAATAGGCTTATTAAGTACATCAGGTCATGTACTCTCCCTATCCGCCTTACCCTCCACTGTGTTACAAGCTCAGTCGTTGAAGTACCTCTGGATAGCTTATGTCTCCCTATAAAAAACTTGGTTGAGCCAGACTCCTATAACTAAATCTTATGAGCCTGATTAGGTGGGTGCCCTTAGTTAGACCTAGGGGTAAAATCATCTGGAGTGAGTGGCATGAACAGAAAGTGAGGGATGGCCATGAGACAGAAATGCCTTACTGCCCTTTAGTAACTTAAGGGGCAAAGATAATGGAAAGGCATCCATAAGAGATCCTCGTTATGCATATATATTTCCACAATCATTTCAGATGAGGAATAAATAGAAAGGTAAACAGAAAAGCAAAGTCTTATAGATATTTACTTTATGTTATGATACATATTAGTAAGCAAAGATGATGGAATTTAAAACTAGGTATGCCTGACTGAGGACATGCTCATTGTGCCCCATGCTGCAACCCTATCTTTAATATACCTACATGGCCTCCATGATGCTATGTACCAGAAAAGCTTTTAACCTTAGACCTCTTACAGCCTGCATTCTGTGAACATGAACTCTTATGGACTCTTATTCTTATCCAGGATTCTCTTCTCTAACCTTAGTTGCCAAGTATATACAAAGATTATATACAAAGCACTTTGCCATAGTTGGTGAGGATGTTGATGCTTAACAACTTCATCGTGCTCTATTTAGTTCTTCAAATTTAACTGTGATTTCTGTCCTCCCACAAATAGAATACATCCTAGCATGAACTGCAGTCGAGGTCTATTTGGGTTATTGGTTAAAGTAGCCTAAGTTTAGGATAAACATGCCCAATTTCAATCTCAGATTCAGTATTTACTATCTGTGGGAAGCAAGGAAATTTACCCAAATGTCAGTTTTCTTCTCCAAGATTTATTTTGCAAACTACAAACAACATAGTGTTGCTATCAGCAAATGAATCAGTATTTAGTATAGTCCACAAATATATTCTTTTTATTTCCTTCTTTCCAGCTCATGCTAAGAGATAAGTTCATTAACAGCCAAGACTCTGCCCATCACATGTTTCCGTCCACCTTGTACACTACTCTAACTCCAGCAGAATTGACACACATGTGTACATGCAAATATGTACACTATATACACAGCAGTGATGATATACCCTCATACTTTCTTGTCACAGTATCTTGAGAAGGCAGAACAATCAGAAACCATCCTCTTTGGACTTCTGACTTTCTCACTTCTTCCCCCTCTCATCACTATTGACCACTTCTCCTCTGTGTGAGCCCTGCCTTGTGACCTGACCAGCACCAGCAGGGGTGGGGCAGTACATGAATAGCATGGCACAGTGGCAGGAAGGTGTTCTGAGACTCATCTCGGGAGCTGTGCTGGGACATTAACTGCACCTGCACGTGGAGAGCTAGATAAGAGCATTTTCATTATCCTTGAGGAGTTTGTGTTTCATCTCACTTCTGAAAGTTAATGACTTCCACATGAGTGCTGTTTTCCAAGCTCCTTGTACCTTCCTTTGCTCTTTAATCTTTTCCTGTGATTAGCAAGTTTTCCTTGAAAATAAGAATGAGCGTGCCTTTGTGCAGTATGAACTCATCCCTTCTCCTGCAGCCTTCCTTCACTAATGGTCATCCTTGATCCCTGTCCCTTTATCATGATGACTTTCTATGCCCCTAGGCAGCACCTTCTTCTATCTTTGCAAAACAGAGATTCAATCACGACTCCTGATTTCCACTAAGAATTCCTCTGATGTCGAGGTGCCAACCGTTGTCGCGAATGAGAGTCAGAGAAGGAAGGGGAATGGTTATAATGCTGGCTTGCTAATTTGTAATGACTTTAGAGGAAGTTAAGGTGATGAGAGTGAGCACACCCCACTTACAGCTCCAAGGCTCCTAAGATGACCCAATCATTTTGCACATAATTATGGTTATTCACTCAGTCTTGGGTGCTGCTGTGTTGTCACGGTGTCTTTTCTGGAATTCTGCTTACAAAGGCATGGCATAAAGCTAAATAAAAGTGTTCCTTATTAAAAAAAAATGCTTCAACCCGACTGAGATTTCCCCTCATGCAATGTAAAGCATGTATATGTATCTGAAGGATGAGACATTGGCATATGTCACATTATCTACTTTTAGAGGATGTTTATTTCTCGAATCACACTTCTTCTATTTCCTGTAACAAACTGCTGAGGCGTAGGTCAACCAGTTTGACCTTGCACTTAAACATCAGACAGCAGGGGGGCCGTACAGAAGAGCAGAAAATGTTCTTATATACACTCAAGCACACAACTCACACACACACACACACACACACACACACACACACACACACACACACAGAGGTGGGGGTTAACTAAAAGTCTAGTACGTTGAAACGCTTGGAACACTGAACAATGCCTGGAAAGTATCATGTATCCTTCATTACCACTGAGTCTGAAATTTAAGTAAATAAATATATACCATTATTTTGTGAATCAGTAAAGTAATGTTGTCACTTTGGCATTATGGTCATCATGAGACACCTACTGGCTTAAAAGATATTAAAATAAAACAAAAACTAAATATTTGGGGCATGAATGAAATAGCCTTCTTATTGCTGTTTGTTTGATGAGTAGCCATAAAGAATAGATTTGGGGATGAGGTAGATTTAGATATTTGTTTTTTCTATCAAAGGTTAGATGAGGCTCTTTTAGTGCCTACTCAGTATGACGAAGAGGGTAGGGTAGAGAAGATACAGCACTGAACAGTAGCTAATTTGTTAGGATAGGTCAGGTGACCACCTCTGACACAATTATACATCAGAATCTCAGCACTCAAGGAGAATTTAGAGGACATTCAGTCTGACCTCCTATGACTTGCTAGGATCTCGTCTACAAAGTGCTAGAGAAATGGATGCCAAGAGCCTTTTAAAATGAGAACAGAACTCTGCTGTCTATCAAGATCTATCTTCCTCTAAGTAGAATAACAAGAGGAAATGGACCTGTCCCAGTGTTGTTTATTGTTGGGCCTGGCACTTAAGACATCAACACCTCTAAGCAAAACAATCCCATAATTTAGAGAAAAGTGTCAGAGCTTCACAGGAATGGCAAGATATGCCCCAGGATGTGTGCAGAACCTGCATTCATAAGATTTATGGTAAAGAGTTTTACATGAGCACCCACATTTGAGGTAGATAAATCCCAGACGACGTTACTATTACCAATAATTGAATTACAAAGCCATTATCATGTGCCGAGCAGAGCAACTTTAGGACTCGATGGTGACAGGGGGAAACTTTGTTAGAATATTTATGCCTGTATAGTTTCTGAGTTGCCAACCTATAGAATAAACAGACTAACCCAAGTCCCTCCTCTGAGAAAATACACGTCTGAGCAATTTTGTAGCCATGGAAAACAGGATACCTAGAACAGGGGACTGTAATTCAGACATTAGCACTGGACTCCATTCAACAAATTCCGCATATGTAAAGCTTCCACTTCCACAACTACTGTGCTCAAAATAATGCAGAGCATGAATTTGGGCCTTTTCTATGCTAAACATGAATAAATAAAAACACTGGTATCAGTGCTGCTTTCTACAGAAAGAAAAAATTATGTATAAGAATAGCCTTATAATAAAGAAACATTACTTCAAGGACAGAGAAATGGGCATGTACTGCTCTTGCAGAGGATCTGAGTTCAGTTCCTAGCACGTGCATCAGGCCACTCCCAACTACAGCTCCAGAGAACCCAGCATCCTTTTCTGGTCACTAGCAGACACACCTATACATAACATTTAGGTTCCTAAATTATTAATAAAAAAAGTTATGACACACTGTTGCATCATTTCCTGATACTTTACTTTCTACAGAAGGTATAAAAAAGCTAAAGGCCTCAAACATGTCCATGGAAAAGTAACCATTGCTGCAGCATCTGTACCACTAAGACTAGGACATCACCAACACCCCATGATGAATTAAGACTGGTTGTATAGTATATTTCTTAACAGTTGTCAAAGCACTCATCGAGTGTTCTGTTACATCCTGTTCTGTCAAGTGTTCTGTTACATCCTGTTCTGTTAATGATGTGATACAATGATTATATAAGAAAGAAAGGGAGGCATACACAAGAGAAAACATATTACTATAGGATCAGCAACGATGTGCTAACGGTGATGCTTTCCAGGAGTGCCTGAGTTTACGTTCTGTGGAACGTTGACAGCACATCACATCTCCTCCTGCTTCCTCTCCATCTGTCATCCTCATCCGGGTCTTTAATCTCTTCTGCCCCCCCCCCCGTGTTCCCCATCTTTTCATCTCCGTGTCTCCCATTTCACTTATACTTCTCCTATGTGCTCTTTATTTCTATCACACTAAAATGTGGAGTCACAGTCTTAAGTATCCACATCTATGGCAAAATACTTACTTAAAACAAACCACAAATCAATTAATAAATAAAAAAGTGTGGTTTTCATTTCCCATTATCACATTGGCCTCCATTGCCAAATAGTGATTAGAGGCTCAAAAAACAAATTAGCAGTGTCTTTAAAGCCTTTTCACAGAAGAAGATCAGTGCCTTCACCTGGTGCCAAATCTCTCATAGCTTGTGCTCAGAACTCAAGAAATTCTTCATAAACAAGGTTCTGAGAACAATAGCTGTATTAAAGGCTGCAAGAAGGAACCTTTGTCT
The DNA here is from genome assembly GCF_000317375.1 of Microtus ochrogaster. NCBI lineage: Eukaryota > Metazoa > Chordata > Mammalia > Rodentia > Cricetidae > Microtus > Microtus ochrogaster. The sequence continues at coordinate 78,028,069 of NC_022015.1, read as the reverse complement.
CTGTGATGAATTGAAGATTGCTTTCACACTCTCCAAACGCCAATGTATGCCTGGAACCATATTGTACTATTCCCAGATACATGACTCTAGAGCAGTGGTTCTCAACCTTGCTAAGGCTGTGACCCTTTAATACAGTTCCCCATGTTGTGCTGACCCCAACCATGGAATTATTTTCATTGCTACTTCATAACTGTAATTTTGCTATTGCTATGAATAATAATGTTAATATCTGTGTTTTTAAATGGTTTTGGGTATCCCCTGTGGACAGGTTATTTGACTCCCAAAGAGGATTCAACCCCACAGGTTGAGAACTGCTCTTCTAGGAGACAGACAGTGCTTCAGTTTTCCTTCCCATCTGTTTACTGAATAACACGAATCCCTTCCCGGATGGCATGGAGATGCTAAGCGATAAAACAAAAAGGGAGATATTTTTCTTTATTTGCATTCATCTCTCTTCCAAGCCCTCTCTCTGCCTGTCTGTCTGTCCATGTGTCTGTCACCAAGCCTAGAGTAAAAGTTGCAGTATTTGAGGAGAAGGTGCCTGCTGTCCAGAAGCCTTGGTTTTCTAAACTGTAATACGAGGAATCTGGACTTGTTCCTCTCTAACTTGCTTTCTGTCGTCAAGGGATCCTTTGGTGAGTGTGGTGCTGCTGCTCATAGCTCCTGGACTTTCTGCACAAGCTCATTATTCCTAGCCCTGAAGACTGAACCGAGGGCCTTCTACTGCTAGGCGAGCCCTCTACCATTGACCTATATCTCCAGTCCACTTATTATTAAAAACTACTACTAACATTGTTTTTTGTCCTCCTGATATATGGAGGCATGAAGAAATTAGAAAGCCTAGGTTCTGATCTGATGGCATCATTTGTTATCCGGGCAAGTGAATTGCTTTCAGAATTGCAACTGCCTCTGTGGTCTTCAGGATTTGTCCCATTTGTATCATATGTGGATTTTTAAGCACACAACATGCATTCTCATCTAAATTGTTGACAGATGATGAACAGGCCACTGACAAGGGCATGGCCTCGCTGCCCTACCTGACATCACTCTCATATTTAATAGATAAACACCAGCTATGATCCATAGCTTATGACAAGAGGCTGATTTTTTTCTGATATAATTAAATCTCATGGTTTCCACATTTTATCTCCAGTTCAGCCTTCCAGAAATGTTTTTACCACCTGTGATGTTAGATAAATATAAACAAATATGTTTATATATGTATATAAGTATACACACATATGTATGTGTGTGATTTTATTGTTTTCATCATTACAGTTTCAAGAGGCACAGGTATTTTTTTTTTCATTTCACTTACTATCTAGTCTCTAAAGCCTAGAACATTCGCAGACACACAGGAGGTCTTCAATCACTCCTCTTCAGTCAGCCTTGCATGCTACTTGGTGCTAGGTTTGAAGGATCCCGGGGCATCCTCAGCACAGAAGTAGACTCCACACTAGCTCACCTTCTCCAGTGGTCCAGAAGTATACAGGGAGATTCATGGATATGTCACAGTAAGACACTCAGATATTATATTACTTTTCAGTCTTACATCTCTTGTATTTTGAGTATTTTTCTGCTGTCCGTACATAAGTACCTAGGACATATATGCATTATAACTGAAAAATTACCACATATTCATGTGTGCTCATTTTTCTCCTTATTAATATGTTCAAATAAAACATTATTTGGAGATAACTGTTTCCCAGCATCAGAGTTATGGTCTCTCGGGGACATAACACTAGAGCTTAGGCTATTTTCAGCAGAAAAATGCCTGGGTTTCACTGCCTTTGAACTCTGTCTGTGCTCTCCTCTCATCTGAAGCTCATGATCCCTATACAGAGATTGAAAGAAAGGAGAGTGCAAAGGTCATTTTCTTCTTATTCTGTGGTTAACATGGCCTTTCTTGCCCTAGTGGACCCTTAGCATCTGCTCTCCCTCTGAATGCAACATCAGCACCTCCTGATGGGTCACCTAATTGTTTTCCAGCCACAATTTGATCACAGATTTAGCAATCCTTCCTAACCCAGGTGGTAAGGTGGTCAGTATTTATGCTTGAGATATGCAAAATTTCTTGTCTATCTTCTACGCCAAGCAAACCTTCCCTCTTCCTCCTAGTCTACAGATAAAAAGACATCTCTTTCTATACTGAAAGACATTCTTATTTTTATCCATACTTAACACTTAATAGTAATCATTATAAAATATTGCATAAATATATCTCCCTTGTTGGCACTATATGATCATTCATATATGTGGGGATCTATTTGTTATCCCAATCCAAGAACTGTCCCAGAGATGCTGGCCATTATTTTCATGTGTCTTCCCAGTGGATTTTTCCCCAATCAATGTACACTTTTATTTGGGGTCCATTAATAGACAATAGCTCACTAAATTGGAAATATTCATTTAATAGATTGTAATAAAGTACTTAGAGATTTACCCCATTAGTTTTATGAGCAGATAAGAAACTGTCTCCCAGATATATTATTAGGTAAAATTAACATGTAGCTGAAAATATAAAGAAAATGATCCACTAAAGTTTAAAAATGTTAAAAGAGAAATGTTAATAAAATCACAAGCTCTTTTTTAACTACTCACTGATTATTTTAAGTTTATATCTCTGAATCTCACTGACCTTATGGCTCCCCTTAGGGAGTCAGGTATGTCGTCCATTTAAAGTCTGTCTTCTGTATCTCATTGCTCTATGATTTTTATTTGGAATGCAGATGCGGTGACCTGGCCTTGGTGCATGGTATATAGACTTTCACATTCCTATCTGTTCCACACACATTAGGAAACCACAGAGGCAAAGGAGAATAGGAAATTAGGAACTATGAAGGATACAGGAAATATTAATAATGGCTTAAGAAGACTATAGAAGACAATGGACCTAAGTTCAGCAACTAGGTTTGTCCTGATCTATTAACACTCACTTAAGTGAGCCCTTAGAGTAAACATTAAACATTTATCCACTATTTGACCAAGAAATATTTATATGATTCTGGGTATGTTGGTTTGTAAAATATGTATAGAAAGCAAATATTTATTGATAATATATAATAAATAATAAAGGACTTTGTATTGAAATAGTTTGGGGGAATATGTTTGTTATTTAAACATTTATTAAAGGCAAAAGAGAAAACTGTATATTAATGGTGACTATTTGATGCTTTGGGATAAAACAGCATCAGTATTTTTCAGAATTAATCCATATTTTAATTTTATTATCATCCATGCTGAAAATCATAGTTCACATGAATTTGTAACACAAAACGTAACAAATATATTTCTGTTCATTTAAAAGCTGGTTTTACTTATTGTTCTAATCCCAAGGCAAAATTTATGTAATGTTTTTGGTGGTGGTGGTCAGTATGGAATTTTTGCCAGCAACTCAAAAGGAAAAATTTTAAATCAATTAATGTAATTTAATCCAAAGATATATTAATCTAGCCCTTACATATTGAGGGATGATGGTAGAAAGACATTGAAAGCCCCTGTTTTCTGTAAGCAGACCATAATACTTCTATGAGAGCAAAAAGCATACAGTAAAGTTGCTGTGACTATAAGAAGATGTCATCTGGAACCTCAGTAGAGGTGTTGGAAGGGCATTCACCAGCATTATTGGAGTAATGGGAACAGGACAAAGTGTGTGTGTGTGCATTCAGAAAACAAGCAGTGGATCTGTGCAGTGTCTCACTAGTGAGTGCTTCCCAACATGCCTGAGGTCCCCCTTACATTTCATGTTGAATCAACCTTTGGTTGTTCTTCACTAAGAAACCATTTGTTGTTGCCATTTTTGAGCGCTTCACCTTCTGCTATATCGTATTCTATAAAATCAAGACACACAGCAAGAGATTGGGCTCTAGAGGCAAGTTGTTTCCTTCCAACATAATTTTACACTGAAAGCTTTACTTCTACAAAGCGGTTTGTGCAACAAACATCTTCACCTTGTCGTTATCATTCTCAGCTGTATGAAACTGCACTCTTCATCAGATACCCATTCCTCCCTTTGTCTTTTCACACACACACACACACACACACACACACACACACACAATTTATATAAAACAGCATCTGTGTAAATAGGCTTTTGGCTTGAGGAATACAGATGACAAGATGCAGACTTTGAACTTGGGAAGCTTAAGGTTGCTGTCTATTCTGATTTCTCAATACGTCATTTCACGTTGGAACTAACAATTGTTTTTATTTGTCTTGTCTGCTCATGTGCTTCTTCATTTGTTGTTCATGGGAGGTAGTTTTGTTACTGGGAAAACAGTGTGGCAGAGTGAGCTCTAGACTAAAGGAAGCAAGAAGAAAGCGTGTCTCTCTGGAGATAGAAGGTAAAAATGACTTTCGGGCATCCTCGCTTTCACACGGCTTGTTTCTCCTGCTTGCACAGCAGATGAGACCTCAGGCTAAGATGCCTTGTTCAACAATAAAAGTTGTGGCTGTAGCCAGGTTTCTGATGATGTTTGCATTAGAAACTATCATGGCATGGGAAGAGCCAGCCCTGGCTGTACAGAAGGAAATAAAGGAGTCCTACTGCTAATATCTGCCAGGCACACGGCTTCCTCTGTCTGTAGCAGACAGGATTGCTTGCTTCCAAGGCAGTGTTTAGGGAGAAGTTCTGGGGATACACGATTCCTCCATTAAAATAAAGAAGAGGAAAGCAGCAATCTCTTTCCCCAGCAGCCTCTGTCTCCCTGCAGACCCTGCACTCTGTAAAAAGCATTTCTAAATCGGAATAAGTAGATGCTATCCAGTCACAGTATTTTTTAATACTTGCTCTATAGTTATCTACTTGAGGACATTTTGTGGCTCTGCAGCATTTATTAAGAACTATATTAAAGTGGGATAAACTCAGATAAAATGCCAGGAGAATGATAAACCAGTGACATTTCCAAGTTCCTATGTGGAAAATGTCTACGAAGGCTGCACTGGGCTGGTGGTATTTCACAGGGCTGATACCACACTGCTAGGCTTCGTGGTGTATCATGTCAGGCTAGATTTAGTTTTCTTCATAGCCTCAGCTCTGGTGAGCCTTGAGTTTTACGCTGAAAGCTCTCAATGGGACCACCAACTTGAGATACCAAGAGCACGGACTTGGTCATGGTTTTATCAGCGGCACCTTTTTAGAATGGCCAATATGCTTTCTCTTCAGTCTCCCTCAAGGTCCATACAGAGGCAGGAGATGCCATTCTTCCATTTGAGTGATGATATATTTATTCTTATTATTCTCATTGCTAAGGATTGCACCCAGAGGTAAACACATGCTAACCAAGTAGTATAATATATTGACTTTATTATTTCTTGACTATTGACATGAAAACAAATAATTTTTATATATCATTTCTGTTAGTAGGGAACCATGATATCCAAAAGAGTTTATTATGCCCACATGGAATTTGGTTTCATGGGTGATTATTAACTTCCCTACTCATCTCTTCAAATAAAATGGAATGTCAGAAAAGGACAAAATCAGCATTACTTTATGAGTCCTTGCTCTATAACAGGAGGATATATGGGGTAGGGTTCTCAAAATTAAACCTAAGACTTCAACAGCTACCAGACTTGGGCTCAGTCAGCCATTAGCTAACGTTCCTTATTGCTCACGACGTTGACCAACCTAGTCTGGATCCCGCTAGCCTTAGGCTTTCAAGAGGCTATGATGATAGGCCTGTACGACCAGCCAATCGTGCCAGGAATTTGTGTGTGTGTTCCTGGCAATCTTATTTTTGCATTAAAAAAATTCTAAAGTATAGGTGTGTTTCTAGAAGTCTTGGAGATATGGTTGACTCTCTTACGTGTCACCTAAAGTAAGAAAATATGTTTACATTCTTCTGTAGTAGTGTCCCAGAAATAAAGTGAAGGGAGAAGAGGAGTGAGGTTGGGGAATTCCAGGCAGATATACCAGCATGGTCATAGATCTGAAGAATTAATTCATAAAGGAGAAAAATTCACATTAAACCGACAGACAGGTAATTTGAACCTCCATTTTAACAATCATGAACACTGATTCTCATCATCCTGTATATTTTTGTGACTCTCAATCACATTGCCTTGAAGCAGGGTCTCTTACTAACCAAGAAGCTTGCCCATGTAGCTTAGGCTGGCCTTACCACTGGGCTCCTTGCACCTCCTTTTCTCCTTGCCAATGTTGTGCATGTTTATGCATGTGAACCGAACCTAACTTTTTGCAGGGCTGATGGGAACTCAAATTCAGTTCTTTCTGTTTCAAAGCAAAGTCTCTTACCCAATGAGCCACTTTCTCAACCCCTCATTTTTGTATTTTATGCTTGTGGCTTGAAATCGTGTCTGAAGAATCGGTCCGTGGATTTGGGCATGCTCTCAGTGTTGAGAGACGGAGAGCTATGCTTATGAACCAGAGTCGCCATAGTATTTAACTAAAATGGAGTGGAGGGTTCACCTTCTGCATGTGTTCAAGCTATTTCCACTGATGCAAAATGTTCAAATTCATGTTACAAGTTACTTTGAGTGAAATGATAAAAGCTTTATTAGGAAATGTCTGCTTCCTGGGAGAAGAAAGTTGGAATTAATGTTTTGAGCATAGATTTTGAATTCCAGAGCATGTATCCATCAGAGAACTCTTACTGGCAGTGATTTTAATAGGTCCATAAGGAGCCTGCTTTTGTAAAAATGAAGAACAGCTAAGCTAGTGAGGCCCCAGACTTTTTGAATTGTGAAAATGAATTCAAATAGAAAGAGTTCTGAGAAAGCCCATAAGACATTGATTAATTCACTTCTTTCAAAGGATCTGCAGATCTTTGTACTTCTTCATTCTCCCTTTCCCTCCCTCTTTTAATTGCTTTTTCTTTTCTTCTTCCTTGTTCCCCATCCCTCACCATTTTTTTTTTCAATTCCAAAATTTACAATTTTCCTGTCATAGGACAAGTAAATGGTTCAAAACAAAATTCCTCCAGTAGCTATTGTGTTCACCTATGTATGGGGGGGAGCTATGCATGTATTTCTGCATCCCTGGGTTTTATGTATGAATGTAATTGGTGAGATTAACAGGCTATTCTCACACTAGGGAAAACACACAAATAACTAATTATGAAAAATTTAAGTTATATTTTAGAGAATTTGCATAAAACTAGTATTTGTTTATAGGAAATGCAATCATCGTTATAAGTTGGGTATACCTAGCAGAAGTGGCCTTTCAATTGTGTCTCTGAAAAGAGCTAGTGAGCTACGATGAAGCTGGAGCAGAACATTCTAAACTGCAAGCAGAACCCTTGAGAGGCTCACAGAGCATTGTGTAATGGATGTGGTACTTTACGATTGGTAAAATGACTTAGTGTGTCTGGTGAGGAGGCAGTGGGGTGAGAGGAGGCCGCCATTTGCAGTCTGAGACTCGCTGTCCTGTCCTGAACTGAGGTGTGCTTTTGAACTCTGTGTCTTCAAGGATGCTGGGTTGAATGGCTGGGGGCATACAGCAAAACAGCATATGACTCTTTCCTTTATAGAAGTTGAACCAATTAAATTTCTTGGAATCCTGCTTAAAACGAAGCACAAATGTACTTACTTATACTTAAGTGATTCTGTTCTATAAAAATTTGGGGATAAAGCGTGATTGCCTGTCTTATTTATATAAGAGAATAATCCTTTCCATTCAGTATGGTCTCTGACAGGGTATAAAACAGCATTTCTTTTTACATCAATATATGGATTTGGGACATATTAGAATGTGAGGTGACTCTGCATTTTTTTATTGACATTGGTCCAATGCTGCTGAGAATGGTCCCTCTGCTACAGGTGTTTTTGAACTGCTTGGGTCACATGATATACACAGAAGCTCACAAACTTTTGTAAATTTCAAGTGGCAAACTTTAATTCAATCAGTTTTCTCTGTGAATCTCTATGCAAGCCAACTATCTATAGCTGTATGCCTGACATCTTCCTGATGGGCGATCCAGGACCGCATGACGTCGGTAATGTGATAATAAGGGTGTGTGCATTCCATGGGTAGGACATACTTTGAAGTCTCAGCTAAAGGGCACATGGTATCCTTGCCAGAGTTCACCCTGGCTTTAGACAAATAAAGGATGCATTGTTATTTTTATTTCAAATGGAAATTTCGTTGCTGCGTTCTCAGGATTGTGGTCTGCTCAGAAACCTGGGGTTATTAACAGTCTATGGTCTTCACTGAGACACCTGTGAAGTTATTAAAGTCAAGTTATCTTTTCATGTTTCTCCATTTTATAGGTCTGTGATGGGGTCGAGCAAAGATCCAGACCTTGTGCATCTTGAGGCCAGGACCATAGATGGACGTAAGTAATTCAACTGTGACCTGAAGTTCATAACAGTATTAGTTCTGTCATTTGATCCTCAACCAAGTCTACAGCCACAGTAGTAATCATCCAAGTCATATGGGGATGTAGACTTTCCTTGTGTCCAGAAATCTAGGATTTGCTTAATAATTTTTACAAACACATGGATTTTCATAGATTATGCACCGAGGGAGAATTCTAATACTCTGGATTCCCCTGGGATAGGGGGACATGCATATAGAGACAGAAACACCCTCAGAGTTACTCATTGCTATCCACCTTTTCTATTTATCTACTGATGAATCAAAAGATTTAACTTACTTTGTGTGTGTGAGGGCCTTGCTTTCGTGAATGTACGTGTGCCATGTGTGAACCTGGTACATATGGAGGTCAGAAAGAAGCATTGGCTTGCCCGGAGAATGGTTGTTAACTATTGAACTGACTAGCTTTATTTATTCTTGAAACAAGCTAGAGTCCTCAGAGAGGAGGGAGCCTCAATTGAGAAAATAGCTCCATAAGATCAGGCTGTGGCAAGCCTTAGGACATTTTTAATTAGTGATTTGGGGGGTGGGTCATCCCATTATGGATGCAGCCGTCCCTGGTCTGGTGGTCCTGGGATGTGTAAGAAAGCAGCCTGAATAAGTCATGAGGAGTGACCCAGTAAGCAGTGTCCTCCATGGCCTCTTCATTAGTTTGCCCCCAGCCATCTGCTTTATGTAAGTCCCTGCACTCACTGTTTTTGATGATGAGCTGTTATATGGAACTGTGAATGAAATAAACTCTTTCTTGACCATGTTGCACTTGGTTATGGCATTTCATCACAGCAGTAGCAGCCCAAACTGGACATATTGGTAACAGGATGGTTGGGTATTTTTGTGACAGACTTTACCATGTTGTTTTGGGAAGGATTATGGAAATACTTTGGAATTTGGGGCTAGAGATGCCGTTGAGTATTGAGAGCTCAATAAGCTGTTCTATAGGATCATGGAAGATAAGATCGCTGAGAATAGTACAGATGATGAAGGCCTGGTGTGTGAAGTTTCACGGGAAACAATGGCCTTGTCAGGCTTTTTCTGTGAAGAATCTGTGGTCAGCTGTAGCAAAAGAATTGGCCATGATTAAGAAGATATCAAAACCACTAAAGTAAAACCTTTGCTTTGTTGGGACACTGGATGCTGGTCAGCTGGGCCTGAAGAATCAGCTGTCATTAAGAAGAGACCAACATCCTTGAGGTGATGTCTTCCGGGAAATGTAGTCTTCAGTGTTAACTCACAGTTTTAGACACCGCCAAGACTGTGCCTCAGGCTGGCAGCTTAACTTGGTAGCTTAAGCGTGACCCAGGTGGCACTGGCTTTGAAGGCATGAAAGGGTTATGAAGAGCAGCTGAGAGATGGCATTGTCTAGCAGTGTGGGAGACCCTGATGTTAGCCTAGGAATGGCTATTGGTGAAAGTGCAGTGCAGTTGCAGCAAGAGACCCCCACAGTTTGGGAGATGCTAGTACCATGGGATGGCCACCAAGAACAGAAGCAGCCATAGAGTGAAGCCAGCCTGAGCTTAGAAAGCAATTTGTATGTACTGCAGAGGGCAGAGCTGGGGAAATGACCCTAATCCCTTGGAGGAGCCCAGAAGATTGTGAGCTAACCTCAGATACTTGGACATTGAGTTCTTTACACTGGTGGAATTTGGTTTTGCTTTACTCAGACTGTGACCGTGCCCAGGTTCTTCCCTCTTGAAGGAAGAATTTAACCTAATTTTTATTTTTACAGGGCCCTGCAGTTGAAAGCCTTTGTGCTTTTAAAGGTGATCTTGGATTTTTAAAAGAGATTAGATTATATTAAAGACACTGAAAATTTGAAATGTTTGAATTTTCAAAGACTGTCTGACTTTTAAAGTTACTTGCGTTTTATATTGTGATATTAATATTAATGTACCATATTGAGGGTAAATGAGAAAGGAAAAGTTCTAATTGAAAGGTGATGTGTTTTATGGCCAGTTGACAAGGGATCAGGTACACTGGTTAGTTTTACGTCAACTTGACACAAGCTAGAGTCATCAGAGAGGAAGGACCCTAAACTAAGAACATGTATTCATAAGATCAGGCTGTGGCAAGCCTGTAGGACATTTTCTTAGTGATTGATGTGGGAGGGCTCAGCTTATTGTGGGTGTATGTACCCCGGACACCATAGTGGTCTTGGGTTCTAGAAAAAAGTAGGCTGAGCAAGCTAGGAAGAACAAGCCAGTAAGTAACACCCCTCCATGGCCTTTGCATCAGCTCCTGCCCTATTTGAATTCCTGCCCTCACTGCTTTTCATGATGAACTATTACATGGAACCGTGAGTGGCATAAACCTTTTCCTCCCCATGTTGTTTTTCTTCATGGTGTTTCAATACAGAAACAGTAACCCAAACTAAGACAGCTACAACGTTGGTTCCTGGAACCAAAACCAGGTCCCTTTCAAGAGCAAACAATGATCCATACCACTGAGCATTGAGCCATCTTCACATCCGCACCCCATCCCATCCACAAACAACTTTTTATGAGACAAGGTCTCTCACTGTCCTGGAAGTGCTCAAGTAGACTCCCCACCTGGACACAAAGCCTGGGATCTATCCACCACTCCTGCCCACAAAGCCTGGGATCTATCCACTACTCCTGGTCACAAAGCCTGGGATCTATCCATCCCTCCCTCCTAGAACCAGGATTATAAGTCTGAAACTACCCATGCCCAACTTTTGCTAAAATGTGGGTTCTGGGGATCAAAGTCATGTCCTCATGCTTGCAAAGCAAGCTCCTGGCCAACTGAATTGTTTCCCTAGCCCTAAGTTCCTTATTTCTAAAGCTTATTTTCCTCAGTTCCCTCATTTTGTCAGATACTGTCCAGATAATACCTTTCTGTTCTGCTTAGGGATTCTCACAAAACACTTTGAAAGAAAGGGAAAATGAATTATCCCCTTGTGAGACTCATCACGAGCAGCAGGAGAAAGAAGTCACTAGACTAGGTTGCCACCCTGTGGTAGGTAGTACAAGCCCCTAGTAGACGTGTTACAGGAAAGAGCATCAGTTAGCGAGGACACGCTTAGACATGCTACAGGGAAGAGCATCAGTGAGGACATGCTTAGACATGCTACAGGGAAGAGCTCCACTTAGCGAGGACATGCTTAGACATGCTACAGGGAAGAGCATCAATTACTGAGGATGTGGAGTAAGGTATATGAAGTCCATGAAAGAAAGTTGCAAATCCAGAATTCAAACCCATTTATAAAAATATCTCAAAATATCACTCATTATTTGTATCACCTTGAAAATACCATTTTTTTCATTTTCATTTTCATACTTCATTTTTCCTGAATATTAAGAAAACCTATACTAATGGTTCTAAGTTAGCTTGATTGAGAAATGACTTTGTGGCACTTGCGCCAGGTGTTTTACAGAATTTGCACAATTAGTCCTCCTGACAGTTTTTTAGACAGTGACTTCCATTTCATAGATGAGAAAAATGAAACAAACAGTTAGACGATAGCTGTAGGATGTTTGGAGGATACACCTAGCACAGTAGGGTCTATTTGCAAAGCCCATTCAGGTGAGGATAGGAAAGTCAGTATGTGTGAATCACTGTGCACAGTGACTTCTCTGTCCAACATTTAAGCTGCAAAAATGTAAGTTTCCTTCACCTGCTCTGGATCCTCTGTTGACATACTATTACCATGCATCAGAGCACAAAACAAGTGATAGAGGTGGATGGAATGAGGAAGGAAAAAGTGGTGTTTCAGCCAGTGGCTTAGCAGTATAGAGCTAGGTGGGAAAACTAAATTGAATGCTGGGAGAAAGAAGGTAGAGTCAAAGAGAAGCCAGGAAGCCACCAGAGGGGAGAGGTGCAAACTGTCAGTTGGAACCTTGCCGGTAGGCCATGAGTCTCATGGTAAAATATAAAATAAAATAAATGGGTTAACCAAAGATATAAGAGCTAGCTAGCAATATGCTTAAGTGATTGGCGAAGCAGTGATTTAAATAATATAGTTTCTGTGTGTTTATTTCAGGAGTCTGGGCAGCCGGGATATGAACAAGCTTCCTCTGGCAACAGAAAGGGTCATAATAGAAAATTGTTAAGGGAGAAAAGACAGGTAGAAAGACTTCATATGTAAAAGATAGTGAAAATGGACCGTCCAACTACTACCAAGCAAACACATTTAGTCACATACCCAGCACTATTCTAGAGGGTGAGCATCCTTTGTTCCTAGTACGTTCCTCAGAATTGGAAAGACACTACCTCATTCCCCATAATACCTATCTCCCTCTCCTCGAATCTTATGTATGCAAAGGTAGAATATAACCGTACTTTATAACCTCAAGCCAGAAAAGGAATTCACCCAGAAGCCACACAGCTTCCAGGAATATCATTTGAAATTTTCATGGCATGTTTCCTTCCTAGATATTTTACTTCCCAGTTGGAGCATACATACCTTCTTGGGCATGGTCAGTGAGAGAAGAGAACTGGGTCCAAGACAGACCCTGCCTTACCCCTGTCTATCCAAGCAGGGTTGGTGTGTATGATATGCCCAGAAGTGCAGCTGACCCAGAAGGCTTAGCAGTTGGAGCTTCTTTTTCTTTCATCTGGGCTTTCTCTCGGTGAGCTTTCTTTTTCCCTACAGCAGGTGATATTATCTTGGACTTGAGGTTCAGGTTTATTATATGGCAGAGAGGGAAATCTTTTCCTGAGCAACAGCAGGGACCCAACTGCTCTAAAGATCTCATAGACTCCCCACTCCTCGGATGGTTGTTAGGAAAGTCTTAGAGTCCTCCTGTAGCTCAGCATAGCTTGGGGTCTGCCTATTGCCTGAACCTAGTCTCTCTCACCTGGTACCTTCCATAAGCCCTGACTGCAGGCTTTTGCGTTTGTTCTAGCCGTTCAGATAGAACTTACCAGACTGTATGTTTTGCCACAAAAAAAAAACTGATACTTGCTTTTCCTGTGCCCAGGATATCTTCATCTCTCCCCTCTGCTCTGAAAAACTAAGCACAGTTAATCACTATGGATGGCTTAGCACAGTGGTAAAACATGTATTTATTTAGGAAGCCAGACTTAAACTCCCAATTTTAACCAGCATGTTTGATATTATCTAAGCACTTTTCTCCATCTCTTTGAAATTTTATACTCCACGTATATAATTGCGGAATCAATTGTCCTGCCCATCAGTCTGTGAGCTTTGTCAGAGCAGGGATCACATGTCTTTTCACGCTTCTGTCTCCAGCACACACCACCTCTGTGTACATTAGGAGTTTACCAAGTCTATGCGAATGAATGGGTGTGGAGGCAAATGATTGTCAGGGTAGCTAGTTATCTTTTTCGCCTCACGTACTAGATTGCTTCAAAAAGTTGAAGCATTACCGTAGCTCAGACTTTGCCATTCGTGTGTGGCTCATCTAGGGATCTTATTAAGATGTGAACTCTGGTTCAGCAGGAGCCTGCGATTCTGCCACCTCAGTGACGCCAGTGGTGCTGGGCTGTGCAGAAATGTACTTCAGTGGCAAAGTCTCAGAGCAGAAAACTAATAAACAAAACACTACACGGAATGCCTGAGTTTGGGGGGCTAATGCTTGAAGGCGAATTTAATTAATCCAGGCCAGTGGTTACAAGAAGACAATTTTAATATAAAAGCACACTCACACACCCGGAGTTCAGCGATCCACCGTAAACCGGAAACAGGAAGGGCTCCAGTCTTGCGTTCCAATTCATTAGTAAAAACATTCGCCCGAGGCTGTCCCGCCCCAAAAGGCGGGGTCTCTCTACATCTCCCCCTTTTGTCTAAATAAGACAGAACTAAACTAACTACAACTATAAACAATAATAACAAATAATAAATATAACAAATAATATGGAAAACAAAATTTTGTCAGACACTCTATCACAAGAAGTCTAAATAATGTAGAGAGTAATTACAATTATATAATCTTCAACTCCGTCAAAGATCTGAGAAGGGAATAAATGTTACTTAACAAATGAGAAATATCCAAAATGTGTCAAAAATGACAGAGACAACTGACTACCTGGGCAATCACCCAAATTCTCGTTCGCAATGTTGAGTCAACCAACTTTGGCTAAGGCCTAACATAACTGACATGCCATTATCAAATGCAAGAAACTTTCTTAGAATTATCCTACCCTGTCTTGGCAAGATAAGACAATCCTGTTTCATATCTTTGTCAGTAGTTGAGGTATGGGCTTTTCTTAACCCAAAGGCCAGTTCTGCCAAAAAGACAAGCTCCCAGTGGAGTGTCTTTGGTGCTCAATGTTCTCTCGGGAGTAGAGTGGCGTTGCCAGGAGTAATTGTGTCTCATAGGCACAGAATTCTAGATTAGATTAAAGGCCATTTTTCTACAGCTCTTTAAAGAGGCTGAAGATTATATTATCTATACTAAATATAATCTCTAGGTAACTAAAAGACATGATTAACCTAAAAATAAACATGACAAACATATAATTCTCAATATCTATCTAACTTGAAGGTTAAGAGAATAAACAACTATGCAATATATGAAGGCAATGATCTTCATCTGTAAACAATGTCATTACATATCAAATGTAAACAATGATATTACATAAATAGTATCAGAGGTAGAAATGTACATTGTAATATGGTAGATGTATCAAGACAATATAAACATACTCTTTTACAAAATTAGAGGTAGGAATACTCACATTCAATATTCAATATATCGATATACAGGAAACAGTACCAATACAATTTTCTAAAAACAGTAACTCACAAATACCAATCATCCCATCACACCAGTTAATCCTCTCAAGCACACTCACACACCCGGAGTTCAGCGATCCACCGTAAACCGGAAACAGGAAGGGCTCCAGTCTTGCGTTCCAATTCATTAGTAAAAACATTCGCCCTAGGCTGTCCCGCCCCAAAAGGCGGGGTCTCTCTACAAATGCTGTTTTCTGGTTTGTGGTTTCCTAGTCCATATAACCCTGTTACTTGGAAACAGCTAGGCCATCACGCATCCTTATCCACACGTGTTCTTACAGTTAACATTATCCCTGTGCTCATGGGGCATGGGGGAGCTTAATGTCAGAATGCCACCCCAGGCTCCACCTTCACCAAGCATGGTATAGATCACTTCTAATTTATTTATCCTTTTTAACTTTTACCTTACTTTTTTTTTTCCCCCGCAAAGGCAGCATTTACAGAAACTACCCAAAAGTGAGAATGGCATTCAAATAATAAAGATATTCAGTAAAGGTATTGAATTTGAGAAGATATTCCTGTCAAAACAAAACAGGAAAGAGAAATACTTGCCAATTGAAATAAAAGATTGAAGCATAACATCTGACCTGCTTCAGTGAAAAAAATGAAATTAGATTTATTGATACTATGATCTCCCTGTCCCTCTCAGCCTTTCTGCTGCTTACTGCCGCCCACTCCTTCCCTCCCCCACTTCCTTTCTCCAGACAATCAGTAATTCTGGCTCCAGGTAACAGAAACAGAAGGGAAGACAGAAGGAAAGTCCAGAGTTCAGAGTAGCCAAGTAGAAAGCGCATTTATCAAACCCGGCTGCCGGCGGGTCAGTTGCTTCAGAACTTCCAGCTTGCGTTGTCTTCACATCCCTTGTCTGAAATTCCTCTTTGTTTATTCATTGTCCTGTGGGAAACCCCAAAGTTAGCGTTCCAGGTCATATATTCTGGGTTGTATCATATATTCCAAGGTAGTATATTTTTATACTTTAAAGAAGGAATTTATTTTTATTTTAATGTATTCAAAAATTTTGTATCCAAGACATTGAGATGTTTGACACAGGAAAAATGTTTCGCTTGCCAATTTGGTTCATCTACGTGAGGGTGGCCAATGCTTGTCTGGGTTGGTTAATCTGAGATTCACCTTGATGTCATGTCAGCTGCCCTTAGATTATAACTTAATTCAATTGTATTTCAACAGAGTCCATTTATGAAGGAGGATAGTCCTGACAAGCTTCATTCTAGGACAGATACAGACATCAGTTACATCCTGAAGTGCACATGTTTGTAATTTACATATGTGACTGGGATGCTACTGTGTCCATTCCTTTCTGCCTTGGCAAGCTAACATGAAAAGAACGAGCATAACTACAGTCTATCACACAAACACCACTGGAAACCATGAATGTGTTCACTAAGCAGAGCTTCTCTTATTGGCCACCATGTTCAGCTGTGGACAAATTGACAGACCTTAGTCCAGGATGTAAAAGTTTGACTGTTTTAACCTCTCTATGAGTATGAGTGTGTATGTGTGTGTGTGTTTACCTTATATGTACCCAGAACAAGAAAAAGCAAAATGGAAAGAAAATCTATGTTCTATAATTACAGTGTATGTTTATGCATATAATATACATTGTGAGAAAGAAAGTGCTGGCCAGACCATTGTACTGAAAGTCATGTCATATTTAATCCTTGTTCTCTATTTGAAACATAACTCAGAGCTTGAAATATTCAAGATTTACTGAGTGAATGAGTAGTGAAAAGTAAGTACCATTGTGCAGAAATATTGTCTTAAAAGAGAGTGTGACTATGGGGTCTTTGAGCCCATGTGCATCAACACAAGCCCTCCAATAACTGTCTGAAATTGAATGTCATATTTCATGATTATGATTTTGGCAGAAATCAGCATACCATTGAATGTGTCACATGGCAGTGTACATGTATGCATAGTTAAGCACGTATGATAACCTGTCAGCACACACCATGTATGGAGAGCTACAGAAACAAGTTTTGCCATCTTCTGTACACTGAATCCTCAGTCAGTAAATTGACTATTTCTGTCCTAGTGGTGATTCATGCCAATAGGAACAGAGGACAAGGGACAATTAGTAGTCTCAGAGTTATTATGCATGGCTAAGTAACCTTGTAACAACTTTCTCAAGGACTAATCTCCTTCACTGGGGAAAACAGGCCTTGGTCCTTTAGTGGAGTGTGAAAATGACTGCCCCCAAACTCCGTGAAATGAACCTCAAACTAGTTCATTCATTACAAATGGAGGTGAAATAAAATGAAACTCACAACTTGATTTCATTATTGAGCCCATTAATTCTGTCTTGGGTGGAGCCTGAAAATCTCTCGTATATTTCCTATCATTTACCATTGCAATCTTTTGTTCACATGGAAGGTTATGCATACTGGTGACTGGAAAGAATGAGACAGGGATGCTTAAATGTTTTAACAAGGCAATCCAGAGCCTAGCCCTTCAGTTTGGTGGTATCCAAGCCATCGAGTGTTAAGCTGGTTTCACTAGAAGCACAAACGACTTCTATTGCAACAATAGCAGAAATACGACAACAGAACGATAGTTGTCAGGAGTCAGACATTCACAAGGTAAAATTCACCTAATGGCCATCAGTCTGATTGCTCACAAGTGATAGTCATCATGGTAAAATTAAAATACAAGTTAATCATCTACTTTTTTAGCTTTTTAGGGAGATCTTTCTTCAACTCAGAATCTAAATAGGTTTTTTTTTTTTTAGTTTTTTTTTGTGCTTTTATCCTAGGATATGTAGATTTTACTTTATGTTGTTAGCTCAGTCTGAAATGTAAATGCCATTTCTGTAATTGCTTGTTCTCCCCCTCTGAATTCTGTGAAACAGGGAATATGAGTTATGTGTGGGGAGACCAATGTTAAGTATATTCACAGACATACACGCCACTGGGCTACAGTGAGTGTTGGTGAACAGAAAATCAAGTTTAGAAATCTCAACATATTTGTACGCTGGACTTCAGTGACTTTATGGTTCATCACTACATGGAAACACCTTACATAATGAATTGTAATCTAATAATCATTTTCTCAGTAGAAGGTGGACCTTTGCCTATTTCAGACAATTCCGATGTGCACACATCTTCATTCTCTTTAGGTAGTAAGACTCATGTTTGGATAATAGCAACAACAAAAGGGTAGTTGCTAATTGTATGTCTCTGAGCCAGAGACACATGCATTTTAAATTCCTTAACATTGTTAGCTTATGTCCTGAAATGCAGGCAGCCAAAGTCCTGAAATCAGCAGATCCCTGTGTTGTTTCTTTCGACTTTTGGCAAACACGGATGCTGTGAATGAGTTTTTAAACATAGCCCAGCTGATGAGCAATAGAATACACCATGTTCTTATTGTTTAAATCTGTGTTCAATTTGGAGTTAGCAGAAGGATTTTTATTTGATCCACTTGGTGATTTTTATTTCTTCTTCAACAAGCTTAAAAAGATGACAATTCTCTGTAACATTTTAGAGATTATTAACACTTCATTTTTTTGACAAAGACTGATATGTATTTGTCTTACTACCCACATTCCACAATCAACAAACATTTGGTGTTATTGTTTCCCATGGTGAGACTTTATGTATTTCCTCTTTTGGTCAGTTTATGAGTAGCATTAAAGGTGAAGCATTGGAGGGAATTAGAGGGCTCAATTTGTACTGAGTTTATGATTGTGATATATTCCCACTATTTTCCAACAACTGAACAAATCCATCCTTACCTATCTTCCACTCTCAAATGGAGCATCAAGCTTTGAATAGGACAGAGGGGCTGGAATCAGTTACATTTCTTCTTGGTGGTGTCAGTTGGAGCCATTTCCCATTGCAAGTGTCTAGAATTGAGGAACTTCTTCTTTGTAATAAAGCTGTCTGATATAGTCTCCTGGAGCCATCCCCTAAAACTTATCAGGAAGTTATGAAATAAAGGAATGCAGGTCTCTCTTATACTACAGAGAATGCCTTATAATGACATTGCCCTAATAGGCTCAACTCTTCTTGAATGCTTCATAGCCATTTTGCACAACTTCCTCTGTTGCCTATGTGCCATTAATTTGCCAGGAGTGTACAGGAGCCCAGAGACTCTCAGAAAACCCATGCTCTAACTCGAGGCAGAGACCTCCATTTCTGTTGAGACCTTAGAATCTCTCAGGGCACAGCAGCAGTCCATATGAATGTGTGTGATCACTTCTAATGAGTGGAAAATTACAGGTTTTTTGACTCTAGCTTTCAGGAAGTCAGGATTATAAAGATCCTGGCAGGTCCACATGAATCTCTTATTATCCCGAACATTGGGGAGCAAGAGTAAAATCACCATGTATTTTGTTTCTTGTTTCTGTTGCCCTTAGCTTGTTTGCAGTTCAAGGAGGTAGGTGCTGTTGTTATATCCCTCACTCTACTGGTAAGGGGAATAAGATTCACAATGATTAAATACTTTTCCCATGATCACTATGCTAAGATTTAAGACCAGGTTTGGTTTATTCCTGATCTTATACTTATTTATCCAGCAAATATTGTTAGATTCTTTGCTGTGCCGAGTCCTGTCGTAAGTAGGAATGAGGAATGGAGGGATGTTGCAAAGGCCCTGCTCTCATAGGGGTTATCTTCTAGCTGAAATGACTAATTATAAATAATCTCATAATGCACTTATTTTAGAAATGTGTACACAGCTGTGTAAAAAGGCATAGCAGAGTAGAAGCATAGTCAGGTATCAGAGGAAGCTGACAAGGACGAAATCTTTGATAAGGTGGCATCTGATATTGGAGCCAAAATATTATGAAAGTAAAGCATTTTGTGGTGTGGTGAAAGAGCATTGCATACAGACAGACCAACAGACACAGACGACACAGGGATTGTGTGTCCCTGGTCAATGGCTAGCCTATCACATGACAGGGAAGTGTGTCCTTTTCTTTGTGTGGTTCCTAATGGATTGGGCATCTACCATGTTCCAAGTGTGACATTTAGTATAGAGAGCAGTAACAACCCAATGGTACGAAGTGAAGAAATGGCTGATTGAATTTATTCACATCTCAGGAACTACTCCTTATACTACGTCTCTCCTAGAATTAATCTTATGACATGCATATAAATACACGTAAATATACTATACTCATTTCTCTAGTGAAACAAACAAACAAACAGGTTGTAGGAAAGAAGCTCTGGGAGCACTGAGTTCTCTCAGCAGGTAATGACACTTGCCCCCGAGATTGATATCCTGAATTACATCCCCTGGAATCCCCAAGATAAAAGTGGAGAACTGACTCTTACAAGTTGTCATTTAAGCTCTGCACACAAACCCACACAGACACACTAAAAATGGAATAAATATAGTGTAATTATAAAAAGAAAGAAGCTCTAGATATTTGCTTCCTTATCCACTAAACTGTTTTCACTGTTTCTGGCTTCTCATTCTTTCTAATTTCTTTCTGGCTTTCCTTTCTTCTCTTA
Organism: Microtus ochrogaster; assembly: GCF_000317375.1. Taxonomy (NCBI): domain Eukaryota; kingdom Metazoa; phylum Chordata; class Mammalia; order Rodentia; family Cricetidae; genus Microtus; species Microtus ochrogaster. Next base: position 78,007,545 of record NC_022015.1, on the reverse strand, counting down.
CCTTCTTGCTTCTTGCTCTTTCTCTCCCCCTCTTGTCCTCTTCTTCCTCCTGCTTTCTTTATAAGATTATGTGAAAAGTTTAATGAACAATGCATTTTCACTTTGTCAGTGTTGAGTGTGACCTATAAACATTACTCGGGTCTGCTGAACTGGAGTCGTTCCTGATGTGGGTATTTGGTTGACTGGATGGCTAGATGGTTCTGCGTACAAATGGACTGCTCTTCCTCCAGCATGGCCCACATTCCCTCTTGATTTTTTGATTTTGCCCAGAAATCATTGTTTTGGGGTATGAAGATAGCTTATCTTTGTCACCTTGTCATGCTATCTTGCACATTGTATTGACCTTTTCTATAGCTATCCTTACCTGGAAAAGGTATTTTTACCCTCTTCACAACAGAACAAATTATAAATGAGTCTCTGTCTTCAGGACTCTAGACTGTGAAAGACATAAGTCCATAATTCTGTGTGATATTAAATTTAACAAATGCAGCATCACAATCAAACTCTGTCACACAGCAGAACATCTCTACAGAGACATGAAGGTTGGTAGTTTCTTACATGTGGACCTGAATAACTCACAAGATATGCCCAGAATACTATTTGCAAATGCTTTTATAAATTTTATGTATTTCCTTTGATGTTTATTATTTTAATGATCTCTTGTATTCCTAGCTTTGTGCTTGGCAAAACTTTTATTACTCCAGAACATTCTCTGTTGTGTTCACAGCCTCTAAGTGCCAATAGACAATTAAAAAGACACCATCTGATTTACAAATGTGTTGCAGTGATAGAAGATGTACATAACAATTTCTAGGCCATTGGATTATTCTCCTACAATACAAGGAAAGGAAAAGGGAAAGGAAAAAAATTATAATTCACACTGGTCACAAATAAAAATTTTTTTAAATAATAAAGAAGGTTGATTTACAAGGTCATCATGTCAAAGCAGAAAATGTAAAACTAGATAATTACTGAGGAATGTCTCAACTTTGATATACACATTCATGACTGATGTTCCCACTTTTGATGATAGCAGTGTTTAACTGGCACATAACACAAGAACAGAAGACCAATTAAAAATGCACAGGACAGCAGTGTGCTACTGTGCATGTCTGTCTCTCTGGTGTGTGTGTGTGTGTGTGTGTGTGTGTGTGTGTGTGTGTGTGTGTGGTAAGGACATTTAAAATAAAGACTTTAAAACAAGTAATAAAGCATCATCAAGTACACAAGGAAATTTACTATGTTGATATTTGGGTTTTAAAATTTGTTCTCCTTTAAAGTTGAGAATTAACAGGGAATAGGAAAGCATATTGCAATGTTTGTCTGCATACTTTAAAGTTCTGGTGATAGTTAATCTTCTACAGTACTAAGACTATGTAAGTCCATGCTGAATACATATTTTTTTTTGTTTTTTTCGAGACAGGGTTTCTCTGTGGCTTTGGAGCCTGTCCTGGAATTAGCTCTGTAGACCAGGCTGGTCTCAAACTCACAGAGATTCGCCTGCCTCTGCCTCCCGAGTGCTGGGATTAAAGGCGTGCGCCATCACCGCTCGGCTGAATACATATTTTTTAAATAACAGAGGAACGTTTTATGTGTGTGTGTGTGTGTGTGTGTGTGTGTGTGTGTGTGTGTGTGTGTGATATGTATTTTAGATTTTGTTCTGTCATTTACTCGCATAAGATCTTGCACAAATTCCACTCCTAAATCTTGGTTTCTTCACCTTTAATAGAAAAAAAAGTGCTCTAGTTTTTGCATAGTCTCTTGTGATCCACTTGGCACCGTTCTGACCCAGAGGAGAGGCTGCTCTGATGATTTTGGAGGTCAATGCTGCCATTGCTGTCATTGGAGACATTCCTAGCTGTGACTGAGCTTCCAGAAAAAGTCAGTTAAAGCCCAAGGAGAATTTGAATGGAGGAACAGGAGAGGAAAAGACAACTTAAGTCAGCAGATCTCTCTGAATGAATATAAGGTGTCTGCCCCCTGGGAGTAATCACATTGTTCTGAAATACTAGAATCCTAAAGGCATGAGCTGCCCGGGGACGGCAGAAGTCTTAGGTGTGTCTGGCATGAGTAGGAAAGAAACAAACAAAGACCTGTCAGACCTTAAAGTAAGAGTGAGATTTAACATTTATTTGGATTCTAAACTTATAAAAGCCTGCCTCATAGACAGTGTGTGCACACTAGCTTAGGAAATGACCTCGCAGTAACAAGGCTTGTGGGTATAAAGCAAGGACTTTGGGGATCACTCAAGTGGAAGGAAAGACCACCTATACAGCAAGGCTCATGTGTTGAGTGTAAAAGTGACTTCCATATTTCTATCCATGGTTATTGATTTTTCAGGCTAAGCCTGCTGACCACTATTTCACACTGCCCATACAAAGTATCTATTATCTATGAATAGTATAATAGTATTTACCATGATGTGTTAAAAATGACTTTTGTGAACTTTACTTTCAGTTGCAAATAATAATTATATGTATTTGTAGAAAACAGTATTTTCTTTAACAACTTTATTGTTTTATATTATTCACATCTGTGTGCATGTAAGTCTATGCACAAGTATATACATGCCGATCTGTGTGCAGAGGTCAGAAGCAGGTATTATGGAGCACACAGTTTGTTACATGAGTGCTAGGAATATAGCTTCTCTTTTCATGATTGTCTCCCAAGTGCCCACAATCCCAAATCATTTCTCCTAGCCAAATTTTTTTATATGTATCTATAATATAGGCTCATTAAAAAAGGCTAAGTCATTCCATTGACTACTATACATTTCGTTTTTTTTGATTTTTTATTTTTTTAATTTATTTATTTATTAAGGATTTCTGCCTCCTCCCCGCCACCGCCTCCCATTTCCCTCCCCCTCCCCCGATCAAGTCCCTCTCCCTCATCAGCTTGAAGAGCAATCAGTGTTCCCTGACCTGTGGGAAGTCCAAGGACCGCCCACCTCCATCCAGGTTTAGTAAGTTGAACATCCAAACTGCCTAGGCTCTCCCAAAGCCACTATGTGCAGTAGGATCAAAAACCCATTGCCATTGTTCTTGAGTTCTCAGTAGTCCTACACAGAGTGGTGGTTACAATAATTACTAATGTTTCAAACTTGCTATAAGTATATAGTCCAAACATTTTCACAACATACAAGAAATGTATATTCTTTCCTATTTCATACATTTGTTGTATGTTGTGAAAATGTTTGGACTATATACTTATAGCAAGTTTGAAACATTAGTAATTATTGTAACCACCATTCTGTGGAAGAGGTTACTGAGTCTTCCACCTCACTAGAGTTTTGGATCCTTTGGTGGTAATCCTCTGTGATGGTTAATTGTCAAGATGATGGGATTTGGACTCACCCAGGAGCCTGACTTCAGCTACTGTCTGGATTATGGTTAATTGAGGTTGAAGACTGGGTCACTTTGTTTGACACTGCTCCTAACTGGAATCCCATACTACATAAAAAGGAGACAGTGAGCTAAGTACATGAATCCATTGATGCTTCCTTCCTGATTGCAGATAGAATGTGATCAGTTGCCTCAAACTCTTACCACTATGATTTTTTTGGAACCATGGACTGATGTGAACAGAAGAAGTAAGGGCTAGTTCATGTTTAGGTAATCCTTGACTTGCTGTTCTTTTCCCATGACAAGTCACCATAATCAAGGCAACTTATAAAATAAAACATGTAATTGGAGATTTGCCCATACTTTCAGAGGGTGAGTCCATGGTCATCATGGTGGGGATCATGGTGGCAGGATGGTAGACATGATGCTGGTAGACATGGTGCTGGAGCAACAACTGAGAGATTACATGCAGGAGGCTCTGTTGTAGGTGGACTTTCAAAATCAGTGAGTACAGTAAGAGACAAGTTCGATGCTAAAAGAAAATATTTGCAAACCACACGTCTGATAAAAAGTAAGTACCCCAAATGTCACTTTAGTAATGAGAAAACAACTCAATTCTCAGGAAGAGGTATATAAATGGTAAACAGATATACAATAACATGCTCATAACCAGTAATCATGAAGGAAATCTATGGGAAACTAACATGAGATAAGGTCATATTCAACAGAATGTCCATTATCAGAACAGGGCCTGATACATGTCAGTATCCATGTGGATAAAATGGAGCTTTTGTATACTATTGGTAGTGATGTAAATTAACATGCATAATATAGAAGATAAAGTGGATGTTCCTCAGATTATGTCATTTGATCAACCAATTCCATTTCTAATGTATATACATTAGAAAATTCAAAAGGGATACTGATGAGATGATCAGCACTCTCGTGGTCATTAGGGTTTATTCATAAGAGTCAAAGCATGTATTTGAAGTGAGTGACTGTCACATCGGTGAGTATACTGGCATATTTATGCAATGAGTTATCCCCAACCTTTAAAACTGAAATGTCCTGACAGGAATAAACCTGAAGGCTACCTGGTAAGTGAAATGAGCCAGGGGAAGAATGAATCATTGCATGGATCTCACTCATGCGGAGCCTAAACTACCTGAATTCACAGAATCAGTGACTAGAACCATGGTTGGAAGCAGCTATGGGAAGAATACTCTGAACAAGCAATTGGAGGAAGGAAGCTGTTATTTCGGAACACTGCTCCAGAAACAGTCCATGTGAAGTCCAAACTCTAAGCCTAAGAAAGGAAGCGAATGCAAGGAGCCTAAAGCAGATGAGATCTACTTTATTCAGTACATACAGGCCTATACAGGCTGGCTGTTTGCCAAAGGCAAAGCCAAGGTGAAGTCGTCTGTCCATAAAGCCGTATTTATACGAAATTACAAAAAAAAAGTGACTTTCTGCTAGAAATGCTTACAAAACCGCTTACTTGCAGGTTTTTTTGGGCATCCAGTGTCTGCCTTCATTAGCTAACTTCAGGTTGCCTAGATGCTGCATGTCAGTCATGGTTACACTAACTCATATCCATGCAATGCTATATGTGGTAGCTTGAGTGAGCATGTCCCCCATCGGCTCATGCATTTGAATGCTTGGGCCTAGTTGGAGGAACTGGCTTTGAAAGGTTTAAGAAGTGTAGTCTTAACTGGGTGGTGGTGAAGGAGCATGCCTTTAACCCCAGCACTTGGGAGGATCTCTGTGAGTTCAAGGGCAGCCTGGTCTACAAGAGTTAGTTCCGGGGCAGCTAGGGCTGATACACAGAGAAACCCTGTTTCAAAAAAAATAAGAGAGAGAGAGAGAGAGAGAGAGAGAGAGAGAGAGAGAGAGAGAGAGAGAGAGAGAAAGGCAGACATGATGATGGGCAATAACACAAAGTTTATATTTGATCCATAAGCAGGAGAGAGAAAGAGAGAGATAGGAGAAGAAGAAGGAGAAAAAGAGAGAGAAAGAGAAAGGAAGTGTCCCAGTTGTTGACTTTTGGAATCTCAAGGCACACTGCCAGTGACACTGAGGTTGAAGACTGGGCCACTTTGGTTGGGAACTGACTGGAATCCCATACTATATAAAAAGGAGATAGTGAGCTAAGCCCAGGGCCACACTGATTCCTCCCACTTGACTATTCACTGAAGGGACGCCTCTGCAGATTTCAGGTGTTCCCTCTGTATCAGATATGTGGTGTGAAAATATTTTCTTTTAACTTTTAACTCATCTCTTACCGTAGTCATTGTTTTCTCCAGCATATGGATGCTTTCTGGTTTCTTTCAATAACATGATTGTTTTGGCTTTGGTGACCTGCGTTTTGGGGGTCATTCCTCTGAAATCTTTGCCCAGACCAATGGTATGAAAGATATTCCCTGTAGTTTCTTCTAATAGTTTTACTATTTTAAGACTAACATTGAAATATTTGTTCAATTTTGAGTTGATATTTATATTTGACGTGAAATAAAAATCTGATTTTGCCTTTCTGAATTTGAATATCCAATTCTTCCACTACTTATTGAGGAGACCATCCTTTCTCTCTTGTCTAGTCTTAGTTCCTTGGTTGAAAGTCATCAACCATGAGTGTGTGGTATTATCTCAGGTGGGGCCTGTATTTTGTATCATCGTTTACTATAAGTATACCCAAATACAGTGTTTCTTTGGTTACAATAGTCAAGTAATAGGTTGCCTCTTGCTTTGCTCTATCTGTTCAACATTGCTTTGGCTAGCTGGGAAATTTCATGTTTCCATATGGAGGGAAAGCAACGCCAACTGCAAGCAAACAAAATAGTAAATCCAACCCAAAAACTGAATATGAAGCGAGAAACTGCCATAAAAACACAAATATGTGGTTTTATTTTTTTTAGCAGGTGGTGACCTCAGAAACAGTAGGCAACACTGACAATTAAAGAGAGAAGATTTGAATAACCAGTAAGCTTCTGCCACCTGAGCAAATTCACCAAGCATCAGACTAAAGGGGAGAACCAGGATCTGTTTTGTCACAGATAGTCTAGAGGGATAGTGTCTGTTCCAGTGATATGGATTAGAGCTTCCTGGGACTGAGAAGTCTACTTAGGTTTCCCAAGATAACAGCCCGTGGCCTACACTTATCTTTCCATTCCCTGATGCAGAGCCTGGCTTTTAAAGGCAGCATCTCCTCTCTGTATCAGCACCGGTTTGCAATGGATGGGGAGCACATTATTCCAAACAGCTGCTGTTGCAGAGTGAGGAGCTTTGAAAAGAACAGTGCAGTATCCTAATTACCTGTGGCAAGAAAAACATCTGTGTAAGGGAGGTAATGAAATTAATTTTAACATCCAGCAGTTGCATACATTAATTGACATTAATTAATGCCAAATTACATGAGACTTCCTATGGAATCGCATCACACACTCACCAGAATAGAATATGGAAAGAGTTCATCATACTTAATGCTATTACAGCAAACCTCGAGGGGAATAAGAGTGATTGGTCCCTCATTATGAACCGCAGCCAATTTCTTTCTGTTTCCATTAGAAGGAGAAAGGGAGCAAACTGAAAACTTCACAAGGCCAGCAGCTCAAAGCTGACGGTTTTGAGGTCACTTTCCTTCAGCGTGTAAGTTTCACTTTTTAGCATCCTGAGCAGAAACAGAAGACAAATTTTGACTTTCCTCTTGTTACCTAGCTAAATGGATTATAATTCCCATCTAGAACATAGGCTCACTGTACAGGAAAATCAGAGTAATCAGAATGAGAAGGTGGAAGGAACCAGAATGTTCAGAGGTGTCTGTTGGAACTGCTTATCTCTCAAGCCCTCTGTCGCTCTCCACTCACCCCAGTGAGAAGTGCTGGATCAGCAATTTGACTTCCCAGTGTCCAATTCTTTCACTGACTGTCTTGCTACGACTGTTGACATCTCGTGCATGTTTTATTCACAGTCCTGCTCAGGCACACATAGATTGATGTCTATATATGCAGCTTGCCAAAAAGTGGGTCCATACTATAATATTGTGCCGTCCTATTTTAAAAGTTTGTATTTGGAAATAACTTTAGGAAGACCGAAAGGTTAGCAAAGTGATTCAGAATAAGTGCACTCTACACAGTCTCATCTGCTCTAAGCACTTTTATAACCAAGACCATAATGTACAGAGGTAGGGAAGCACTATTCTGTATCTCTGGTGCCGCCCTTCACTTCTCTTTTACCAGTACTAGATCTACATGCCCTGTGCTAGACCAGCAATGTGAAGGGGATCAGGAAGACTCAGAGTGGACTTAGTTTTGGGGGGATTAGTCCTCATGCATAGGAGCCTATGAGTCACATAAGGAAGGGAGACACAACTAATGCAGCGTTGGCTTTTCCAGCAACTACAAGAGGAGGGTGTGTGACAGAGTATGTACATACCCTCATGCTGGCATGCTACTGGAGTGACAAAGGTCAGTCACTCATCTTTTAAACAACCATTGTGTTTCTCAAATTAACCCTATCCCTGGCGGGGGGACAGGGGAACAAAAAAAATCAAGAAAATTATGACTATAATAATAATTGACTTTTATATAGGTTTAAATTTCAAAACGTGTAGCAAGTTTATTATTTAATTACATATTAATTAATTCTCTGTAGTAACTAATCCAGCAAATGACTGATGTTGTGTTATCACAATGTAATAGCTGAAGGAGGCAGGTTTGGAGATGATGAAGCAATTTTCTCGGAGCTATGCATCTGGTACATGACCACAGCTAGAACTGAAGCCCAGGTTTCATAGAAAGAAACCTTCTTTTCTTCTGTGTCCCCAGGAAACCTTTAAGAAATATGGATCCACTTAAAGGCTGAAAATGGTCTAGAGGACTGTGAAATTGTGAGGTGAAGATTTTGTGCGTTATAGATAGAGATGGAAAAAGGAAAGTCTCAAAGGAGAAAGGTCTTAATTTGTGCAAAAAATCGAACTATGGGATGTCTAAAGAAAAGGAGGTGGAAAGGATATTTAAAGGTTTTTGTTCAACGTTAGGTTTTACCAGTTCTCAGTGGGGTTTTAGACTGGATAGCTGGGCTGTGCTGGCACACGGTCTTCTACTGAAGGAAGGTTGGAAGTAGAACTTTTGTTTCATCATTTACAGGTCTACTAGCAACTACATCAGTCAAGGGTCAGCTGGACCAAATGTGCATGCTGCCCCCTACTGACCCTTCTCATAGGAAATGTTCTTTGGGAGTTCTTTGCTAATTTTGAGAAGTCTTTTATGAACCCTTGGATCCAACTTAGCACAACTTTGCCCATCTCCACTTTCTGACAATGATCAAGTTCTAGTATTTAATTTAGAAAAAAATGTCTGTAATTAAGCAGATGTAATTAAGGAGTATTCACATTTTTGCTTACAGTGTGCCAGGATTAGAATTAGGATTTAGGGGTATAACAGAGAGAAACACACACACACACACACACACACACACACACACACACACACCATGTCTTCATAAACACTATTTTATCATTGAAACAGGGGAAGCAGGGATTAGAAGCAGATAGTCAAGTATCATTGGTATAGCATCTAAATTTTATTCAGGAAGTATTCATGGGAGGTCTTCAGAAGTAGATAGGGGCTGAATCGAGAAGCTCATTGGTAACTTGGTGCAATTCTCCTCGAAGGAGAATGGGTAACTTGGTAAATTGGTAACATTAGTTAAATTCTCTGGGAAGGAGGAAATGTAGATAGAAAGTCTTTAACACCAGGGGGAGGTTGGGCAAACTTATAAACATAAATTAGGAGATTAGAAAACTCACGGGCAGAGTAAGAGAGATAGACAGGTAACCAGGAGAGGAAAGTAGATATGGTAGCCAGAGGAGGGGCTGAATGTATTCCAGTGTGGTTTTATGTGGCATTCTAAATGAATACTGGCATAAAAGGATTTTATAGATGCCAGAGCCTCTCTAATACAACATCCGTGAAGCAATAGAGAATGAACTGACCAGAGCCATCATTATGACGCTGTTTATTGGCCACTGTGCAGTCTCAGCTGAAAACTCGGGTTTCAATTTACTCACCTCTAAAATGAGAACAAAGGTTTTGAATTGGAGATGTTGCTATTCTGTTTCATTTCCAATCCACAAAGAAGCTCCTTTATCTTATTAAGGATTATAGTATTCATTCAGCAGAATTTCCACCTGAGATTTTAAAATACTGCAGGCAAGTGTGCTTCCCTGCTTTTCAGTCAAAGATCAAAGTGTGGAGCTGAATTCAAATAAAGATGAAAATTTGGTTACAAAAATCACAATGTATTATGTCAGTTTTTGAAGATCCTTTCTTTTGTGTTTAGAAGGGAAAAGGTAAAGAAGAGTTTTGTATGTAGGATTACAAGACTTGGTGGACATTCCAGGAGAGTGCGGTGCTGGTAGCCACGTAATAAAATAACAAAGGCAATTTGAACAGTAGTGAGTACTTAGAGAGACTGAGACTTGGTTGAACACTTCAGAATTTCAAGAGAAATGTACATTGCCTCTGAAGCTTCTGTCTTTGTCCTTTCCAGACTCGCAATACCTAACTTGTCGGATGCAAAACTGCACAGAAACCAACAGAAATAAGCCTTTCCCAGGCTACATTGACCCCGACTCTTTGATTGTTCAGGATGATTATGTGTTTGTTCAGGTAAGGAGACCCGACTTCTGCTCATTGGCTCAGGGCATTTCTACTGTCTGTCTTGTTATAGCTCTTTCTGCATGCCTGCACACCCTCAGAGGGAAGGAAGAAATGGATCAGAAATGGGGGCAAGAAGGACAGAGAGAGGAGAGAAGGTGGAAGAGGGGAGGAGGGAAGAGAAAAAAAAAAGGGTGGAAGGGAGGAGCGAGGCTCAAGGGCAATTTTTTAGCCTATTCTCTGTAAGAATTTACCAAACTGTCTAAAACGTGCTTTGACCCAGGAGTGATATACATTGCTATTTACCTGTTTCCACAAAGAAACTCCAGGCATGAAGTAAACTGAGACATTACATCCATTTCTCCTTATCAGCCCCCTCCTCAGTACCACTTCAAAGAAAAGAATGTGAACGGGAAATTGTGCGGGAGATGGAGGTGGGACTGGCAAGAGGCCAACAAGGATAATCCCCTGGTATGGTCAGGAAGCACTGTGGTTCCCAGGGAAACATGGAATGGCTAATTTCCTTCTTCTAATGGAATGAAAAACTATTTGGGAAGTGAGATTTCATGAGTAGTGACAGGAGACCGCAGTAACCGTGCTCTGTTTCATTTAGCTCTTAAGAATTGTTTTGGTTTCGTTTAGTCAGTTCATCTAAAAATCATGTTATTACTTTCCAGGGTAAGAATGGAAAAGGTATAATTGCAAAATAAGTGTATAAATATATACATTTACAACTAATTAAGTGAAGACATCAAATATTAATATAAATATATTTATATAATATATGGGTATATACACATGCTACAGTTAAGGTACATTCTAGGCATGAGTTTATTTGAAAAATAAATTATGGTATCTATTCTGTTCATTAAAAGAAGACTTCCCAGAATCAGCCTATGTAACTTTGAAATGTTTCACAAGTTCCTTTTAGTTCAGGGATAGCTTCAAGTGACATTCAAATGGTTGCATGTGTTAGTCCTGTCCCATTCACTGCTTCACCACTAATGCTGTCAGGAGTATTTCTCTGGTTCCTGGCAACAATTTATAATCCACATATCAGGCATGCAAATCAATCTCAGAATCTATATTTAGAATTTTATGAGTAACCTCCTAAAACCCATCATTTCCACACATAGTGCTGAAGAATGTCTCTTTCCAGTCACTCCCCTGTGTCTGATGATCATTTACCCCAAGCTTTGTTGACATTTCAAGCACGCAAACTCCAGTGACATTCAAACCGCAGATATTTACATAGGTCAAGGCTGGCACATTGTCAGAGGTGCCTTCTACTCTGCCCAGAGTAGTGTTCAAGTCTGGATGGAAACCACACCTTTTCCTTCTGTCCTGCAAGCCTTGCAGGATCCATTGATCTGCTTTGGACAAAACAGTGCCAGTTTCTAAAAGATAGAGACCAAGAATTAATTTGGAACCCAAATCTGAAGTGACATTTTGCTAACATGCTTGAACACACACTAAGACATCAGTATGATGCTGTCAATAGGAACTCTGTGTGGAGATGAGAAGGCTTCTCTCCGCTGCCGAATCTGAGATACTTCCTTCTGTCCCATTATGACTACTTGTATGGCAGGGACTTGAGGCTGAAAAGCCAGACGGCTGAAGCACAGTGAGCTAATATCTCCTGAGGCTTCTAGCATTGGAAAGAACAGAGCTAATATACTTTCTTGACTTTAGAGTCACTAAATTATGTATCTAGTACATATAATTTATACTATATAAATTGTATATATATATACTATATAGATATAGTGTATATAAATATATGCTATTCATCTAGCATATGAATACATATGCAGATATATACACTCATAATTTATATGTACATATAATACATAACATATGCACAAACACACACGCACACACACATTATATATATAATTTATTTTTCTGTGTCAGTGTTTTTCCTTTCCTGCTTTTTCATGTGTACCATATGCCTGGCTGAACTCAGGAGAGGAAGTCAGATCCCTTGGGATTGGAGTTACAGATGGTTGGAGCTGCACTGTAGGCGCTGGGAATCCAAACCCAGTCCTCTGGAAGAGCAGCAAGTGCTCTTAACCATTGAGTCATTTTTCCAGACCCACAGTGCAAATTTGCAGATTACATTTTCATCTATTCAATGGTTGTTGTTGGGCTTCTGGGCACCCCCTATACAGTGGGTAAGTTGCTTTCTGTGAATACCAACCATGGGTAGCCTCCTTGGCAGGCACTCTTGGTGCTGTGTGGCAGCTGCCTGCTCCGCTCAAGCAGCAGGTCTTCTGTGACCCCAAATGTCTCCCATAGCTCCTCTTAACACCTTGTTTCTGTGATCCAGCTGACATCCGGAGGAAGACCTCATTACTACGTGTCCTACCGAAGAAGCACGTTTGCACAAATGAAGCTCCCGAAATACGCTTTGCCTAAGGTACATGTTGGGCTGTGGTTTTCATTGCTTTCCTCTCAGCTACAGACTCCCTCAGCCATACTTTCAAGGTCACTGCCAGCCTCCAGTAAGGAGACCCCTGCTCATTCAGCCCTACTTCTGCATCCAGGCTTCCCAATTCCTAGTTGGTATTTCGGTCTCCCTTTCTCTATGGGTCCTTCTCCGGTTCTCTTTCCCTCCGATTTTTCTTTCTTTGGAATTCTTGCTATAGAAGTGCCTGGTAAGTTAATAATATCCTTATTTTTGCCTTTCAATATTAAACATTCCCAAGCAATATGTTTGTTTTTAAATCAAAACAGAAAAAGAAAACATTAACTTTATGCTATAGACCATTAGTTGTTCTCAGTAGGTGTTGGGAAGTGGGTTATCTTCAGAGACCTAGAAACAGCTGAGTCCCCTGACTTCTTTAGTGATCCTTTCAGAAACAGTAGAAAGTAAAAGTGATTTCTCGACCCTCATCCTTGGCTGGCATCCTCAGGCTCTTTCCACAAACTCTGAAAAACTGTGTTAATATGGAGCGCCACCTAGTGGAAAAGAGGTGATGTGGCTTCTTAAAAAATACCTATTTGCAATCTCAAGGTTTCTGTGTTGTATTTGAAGTGATCAAAGTTTAGCCTATTGTGGCTGAATTTTACAACAAATGAAATGTATGTATGGGGGGTTATTAAATAGATCTAAAGAGAATTATAACTCAACTCTGAATAATTTAAGTTGAACACAGAATATAATGAAACTTATTTTGAGCCGAGTCTCGTCTTTAAGTAAAATTAAAATGCTAAGGCTAAGAATTGTTAAAATTGTCTGTGAGAGTCTCCTAGTAAGGATCCCACAAGAGACAGCAATTCAGGGGGATAAAAGGAGTACCCCTCCCTTGGCTGAGTACTGAAGTGAATTGTGATTCATTGTCCAAGATTTGAAGAAAAGTTGAAAGATTTGTACATTTAAGAACAAGATTTATACTCACATCAGTGAGGTGCCCTGAGTCAAGAGGCATATAGAATGGAGCCTAAATCAGGGGACCACATATTTTATTTCGCTCACTCCTCACACGCTCCCTCTTGGGTCAGCATATTCTTAGAATAACTTCAGCTAAAACCAAATTCTATCTGCCACACGGACAAGGTTGGAGCCCAAATTTTCTGTCATCCACACTAGTGATTTCTATAATTTTCTTCGCTGGCAGGTAAATTAATAACTCCCTTTGTTAAAGCTTAGCATGTTCCCCACTCGACCAAATTGTTGTGCTATGAAAAAAAAACATGAAGGAGGGGAAAAGCCACAGTGGTGTAGGCGTCCTAGAAATGGTAGGTTAAACTCAACGGCTTCTGTGGATGGACTGCTGGACAGGTGTTTTACATTGCTTGTCCATAGTCCTTGCAGAGATCATTGTTGGCAGCTGTCCCCAGTGGCCTTTAGACAATCTAGAAGGCAGCATTTCCCACTGCCTTTGGAGCTGAATTGACCATCTGCACCACCCTGTCCCCTACCACCCAGATGGTCATGTTCCATGACTTAGCTTCATATGAGTTCTCAGGGTAGGATGAAATAATTAATTTGGCTTGTTACTACGAAAATGGAAGCAAGTGTCACAAATAAAAGGATTATTTGGTCCAGGTGGGTGTTTATAATTTAAATCAAAAGAGAAACTTCATTAGAATCCCGTTAGAGCTTCAAAGAGAAGCTCCAGCATGGGTGGAGTGTTCTGCCTCCAAGGTGCTGCCTTACATGGCCTCCTGTCAGAACCAGGGCTGCATCTGCAGGCGAACAAAGCTTCACGCTGATGGAAGAAATGGAGACACATCCGCTCTCTCCTGCTCAAATGTCTTTCATCATACCTACTACCGTCGTATCAGATGTTGACAGAACAAAACGTTGCCTTGGGCTATGTTTAAACAATTAGTTATAAGTGAAGGGAAACCATCAAAGAGTGACAGCTAAACTTGCCGTGGCAGGTCAGAGGATATGGCCTGTGAGACAGAGTAACACAGTGACAGTTCTTGCTTCCCCTGACTGACTCGCAGCCTCTTCTTAGCAGCTCCAGCGAGATAAATGAGGCAATACATACGAAGCGCCTCCAGGGTTTTAGAGGACAGATACTCTATAAAAGCAAGGTAATATTATTATTAGTATGGATCTAGTTGTCTCCATAGTGGAAGATAGATGGGTACCAGTATTCACGGGGTACAAAGGATGCTCAATTTGCAACAGGAGACCTAACTTCAGACGTGGATCTGTCACTAACTTGCTTAGAAACCTTAGCTATCTGGGTTTTATTACTTTTTCTTTTATTCATTTTTTAAAAAATAAAGAGCTTAGAATCAAAACAATATTTTCCTCAATTTGTCACTCAGAATAAAATGTCCCTGGCGATATATTGGAAAAATTTGGTTCTGTAGTCAAATAAATTTAAAAAGAAAGTAAACTTCAATCTGTGTGATTTCCTTAGAGACTAAGAGGAGGTTACTAATATCGCTATGGTTCATGAACATCCTATGAGCAGCAGAACCCTTTAGTTCAGCATTAGTTCAATAGTTTACCACCATGCATGGTAGAAGAACCCATAATTACCCCAGCCTCTGGGAGGCAGAGGCAGGATTATTAGTAGTTTGAGTCCAGGGACTGGAGAAATGACTCAGTAGTTAAGAGTTTGTGCTGTTCTTCCAGAGAACCTATATCAGGTATCTCTAGCCCCAGCTCCAGGGTATCTGACACCCTCTTTTGGCCTCCAAGGCTACTCACATGTGTGTGTATGTGTGTGCATGTGTGTGTGTGTGTGTGTGTGTGTGTGTGTATGTATGCGTTAGTTATTTGTCCTGTTGCTGTGGTAAAATACCCTGGCAAAAGCAACTTAAGGGAAAAAAAGGCTTAACTTGGCTCACAGTTCAAGGTGCTCAGAATTGGATCCTTGCAGCAGAGGCCTGAGGCTGCTGGCCATGTTGCTCTGCTTTAAGGAAGCAGAGAGAGATGAATGTCTGTGCTCAGCCACCTTTCCCATGTTCATTCAGTCCAGGACAGAGCCCAACATGCTGTTCCCCTTCAGGGTGGGTCTTCTCAAGTCAGTTAACCCAGTCTAGAGAATTGTTGTATTCCCAGAGTCTTATCTCTAAGGTAATTCTTGTCAAGCTCATGATTAATGTTAGCTCGTATCTATAAGAACCAAATCCCCACAGTGGATTATGAAGTACAATGCCGTAGAAGAATGACAGTCGTCTCTCAGGATTGCGTTCTCAAGTCTGTGGTGTGTGTCCATCAAAGCTCACTGCTGCAGAAACACACATGGAAGACCATGGGTGGGAACTGGCTGTGCTAGGCGCAGCTCTCATTTGAAACAATTTAACAGAAATCCAGGATTATAACATACTTGAGGGAAGGACACATAAACAGAAAGGAGTTGTTCAGCTATTTTAAAGGTTTTGACTCCTATCCTATTATGAATTAGGAACCATAGAAGGTTTGTCCACTTGAACAAACTAGTGAACTTAAGGATAATTTCCATAGCTAATTTCTTCCATCAGACAGAAAACATTTGGATGAACCTTTTCTTGAGTATAACAGTGAGTGAATATTGAAATATTTCAAAGGTAGAGAGGCCAAGTTGATCTTTTGTAATCAACAAAAGGGATAGACAGACTCCCTTAAGTGAGACACTGACTGCCCTAAGTGGTGAATATTGTTATTGGTATTTGAGACTTGCTGATTTTGTCTTCACTGTCCTGTGAAGGACATGTTATTGTTATCTTGTGCTCACAGATAGAACATCTGAGCACGAAGTTCCACTCAGGTGACTGTGTCCCAAGCCGAGACGGAACTCAGATTATGAGATCTCGAGGTTAGAAGGAGGACTCAAGGCACACTGAACAATTTGGGTCAGTATGGTTTCTGAGAAGATCATCAGATGTAAAGCTTCTCAAGCGTTCAGACAGCATGGTCCATTTATGAAGATTTGAGTTTTACAAAATCCAAGGTCATTTCTATATTTTTCTTTTGCTGTATATTTTTGGGTACCTCTGTTTATTTTTGGCCTTTTTATAATTTAACTGCTTTACTCTGAGTTCTTTGGAACTTACTCTGTGTAGACTCTTTAGGCCACAGGATTAAAAATCAGCCCAGAGCACAGCAGCAGGCTTCCCTTAAGGAAACAGTAAGCCTTGACTGGAGACAGCCAGTTTCAAACAGTGTCAGACAGTGGCTAGAGTCCTGAGTGGGGAATGAAGGATTTGGAATTCTTGCCAGAGGATGGCAGATGAGGCCTTCATGTTCTGTTCACTTAACTACTCTGTCTTGGGGTCTGG
This sequence comes from Microtus ochrogaster, assembly GCF_000317375.1. Classification (NCBI taxonomy): domain Eukaryota; kingdom Metazoa; phylum Chordata; class Mammalia; order Rodentia; family Cricetidae; genus Microtus; species Microtus ochrogaster. The sequence continues at coordinate 77,990,822 of NC_022015.1, read as the reverse complement.
GAGCACCATCCTTTATGATAACTCCTTCATCTCTTGCGGTTTTCTTAGAGAACATGGCAGAGGAAAACATTAGATTAATAGCTGAGTTCTTAAACTAATTGATAATGCAAACGTTGATGCTTTGGAATTTTTCTGGTGGACGTTTTTCCCCTAGGGAATTTCAGGGTGTGGCCGAACCTTTGGCAGTGCTTGTCAAACTTGAATGTGCATATTATTCATGGAGGGACCTTATTAAAAAACACATTGTAATTCAGTGGGTAGGGTCTGAGGTTCTGTGTGTCTAAGGAGTTTGCCGCCAGTACCGGTGCTGCTAGTCTACAGACTACAGCGGAATCTAGAGCTTGTCTGGCTTCTTCTGGCCACTGCAGATTGTCCTTATGTTTGCCTTCTGTATGACTTCTGAGTTAGTAGGATGCAAACTTGACAAATACATAAAAATGACTTGTAGAAATAGGAGCGGCGGGCTGCGTCCCGGCACCCGGCCGCCCACATGGCCAGCTCCACCCGAAATAATTACACGGACACTGCGTTCATTCAATCACCGCTTGGCCCTTTAGCTCTAGCCCTTACTGGCTAATTCTGATATCCCGATCAACCCATCTCTAATAATCTGTGAGCACCGGTC
>NC_022015.1:77955623-77987267 GCF_000317375.1 Microtus ochrogaster | reverse complement strand
CACCCACCTATGTTCTAAGCTATGAGCCCAAGCAGTTTGTTTATTACTTAACCAATGAAATCAACAGATTGATATATGACACTCCCACATCAATGACTGGTTCTCCAAATCCATGCATATTTAAGAACACTGACTTCAAATTGTGTAACAAGGCAATTAAATTGCAATAAGACTTCTATACCTCCTTCTGTCTCATTGTGTCATGGTTCATTGCTTCACCCCAAAGTGACAGAGAAAATGCTCAATTACTATTTAACTCTTTTTTTTAGGGGTGGGGGCATTTGAGACAGGGTATCTCTGTGTAGCTTTGGAGACTGTCCTGGAATTCTCTCTGTGGACCAGGCTGTCCTTGAATTTACAGAGATCCGTCTGCCTCTGTCTTCTGTGTCCTGGGATTAAAGGTGTGTACCATCACTGCCTGGTTTAACTCATTTTCATATATGTGAAAGGCAGCTTTTGCTATCTCTGCCTCTGCATCCCATCAAAGCTCTTCATCATCCACACTCTTTGAATGTGTGCCAGGTTAGTGAATAAAATCCTTCCCGCTTCACTTCCTTGTGTTCTTCTTCAGGACATGCATGTCATCAGCACAGATGAGAACCAAGTGTTTGCAGCCGTCCAAGAATGGAACCAAAATGACACGTACAACCTCTACATCTCGGACACCCGTGGTGTGTACTTTACCCTGGCCTTGGAGAATGTCCAGAGTAGCAGAGGACCTGAAGGCAACGTCATGATTGACCTCTATGAGGTATGTCACCAAGCATATGTGGTTCTGGAGGATAGCAGCTCCCAGACAAACTGGTGAAATATGGGTCACCTGATCATGCTAATGCTGGTCCTTGGACAGTGTCACTCTACCTGAGACAAGGGAAGACTTACAGGAAGTTCTTCTTGTTTAACTTGCAACCCATAGAATTTTTTAAGAGTCTTTTTCTTTTTTAATTGATCCCACTAGGCAAGAGCAGCTCCAGAGAAATTAGAAATTATCTGGGGATAGAAACCACACAATTAAAGGCTTGCATATGGTTAATCTACATAATGATATGATATTTGACATAAGATAAAATTTCAAATAGATTTGAATGGCTGTCAGGGTTTTGTGTAGTGAATGAGTGGGCAGCATTCTTGCTTGCCTTTGAAGTGACTTGCATGGTGCATCTTTGTATGCTATGAGAATGCATCCTGTTGGCCTTGAAGAATTTCCCAACTTGATAACCTGGCTAGTGATCCACCTCTTAATGGCCAATGCATAAGATAATATTCATAAGATTATTTTTTTTTTTACCAAAACAAACCTGGAAAATTAAATTAGCAGAAAAGCACAATAAGCCAGAGATTATCCAGCCTCCCTTGGGACACAGTAGCTCTTTGGTTTTCTAATAACCAATACTCAAAGTAAAACCATCTAAATTGTATCAATCAGCTATAATGAAAAAAAGTACCAAAGGTTTCATTATCCTTGTTATGAATTGCAATGATATTACTATGGTTATGAAGATTTATACTCTTATAGAAACAGAATGGGTCAGTTACAGACTTAATATTTTTTCAAATAGAATATGGTACATCATTCCATTTCTTTAGAAAACAGAATTAATGTTTTCTTACCTCTTCCTCCCAAGGCCCAGGGACCATCACTGAAGAGGGTGGAGGAAGATTATAAATTCCAGATGCAGTGGATGATTACGGGCAGTATTTTCTGGACATGATAGAACAGGTGTACACAGGAATTCAGTGGTTGTTGACTGCATGCATAAGACATGCCCAGTGTCAAGTCAGAGAAAATTTTAGCATGGGAAGTCCCAGCCCTTGTGGAGGAGCTCCTAGAAACTGATGGTTGTGGGAGGAAGAAGGAGAGTTAGTCCTCTTCTGGGCTGAATTGTCTTTAAAGGCACAATGGATATAAAACAGGCTACTCTTTGAGGATGAACTGTGTCTTTTGGTCAGTGTGGATGTATGATGACAGTTTCTGAATGAGTTAGAATGTGTTATTTAATGACATATTAAGGGTTAGAAAAGTGCTGTGGGACAATGGTTTTACCCTGTAAGGATTTGTTTCTTATACTTGTTTAATAAAATGCTGATTGGCCAGTAGCCAGGCAGGAAGTATAGGCAGGGCAATGAGAAGAGAATGAGAACAGGAGAATTCTGGGAAGAGAAAGAGTCAGTCTACAGTTGTCATTCAGACATAGAGGAAGCAAGATGGGACTGCCTTGCTGAAAAAGGGACCAAGCCACGTGGCTAACACAGACAAGTATTATAGGCTAATATAAGTTATAAGAGTTAATAAGAAGTCTGAGCTAATAGACCAACCAGTTTATGATTAACGTAAATCTCTGTGTGTTTATTTGGGTCTAAATGGCTGTGGGACCTGGCAGGACAGAAACCTCAGTCAACAGAGAAATATAGTAACAGGCCTATACTCTGTCTGGAAAAAAAGTCAGAAATGGTGTCAAACCCATGCAGCCATAAAGACACTGTCATTTTGCTAAGATCAGGGATTCACAAGAAGCACTTGTGTTATGTCCAGAGAAAGAAACCAACTTCACTTAAGAAACTCAAGCCCAAATGTACATCCTTGTAATGTGTTCTATTTCCTCTTTCTTTTAGAGGTGTAAAGCAACCTTTCCATAGTAGCTCAGCCTCTTTTGTATGCATAAAACCAGGCTCCTAGACTGAAATGTCCCGCAAAATAAAAAATAAGATGAAATGCATGCTAAATTCAGAATTTGACAGACTAGTATATGATATACTTAGTGTATATATACTTAAGAAAATATACTGCAGATCTTTTCACCCTTGTATAAGCTTTTATCCCACTTTTCATCTCATGTTTCAGCTAGATATAGTGTCTCAGCTCTCAAGCTCCAACTGAATATTTATTCTGGAAAACATTTACATAGTTTAAAGATTTAGTGTCAAGAATGCTCTAGATAAAGTCTGACTTATATTATGACATTTTTAAAATCCAGGCTGACTGAGTTTGAGTTCCAGTTGTACTGCTCTTCCTGTTGAAATGTCTGCTCAAGACAAGCGCATGCCTTCTGAGCCACACTTGCCTTGTTGAGAATATAGAGATGAACATACAATCCAATAGACTGCTCTGAGGATGAAGTCAATTAATCCTTGCTAACTACTATTCTAATGCCTGAAATACAGTGTTTTAACAAAATGGAGAATTGTTAGTGCAACCTTGCAGTGTGCCTAGACACCACTTAGCCTTCTATTCTGATTGTCTTAAAACATACCCACATTTTTATGTCCAGCACATCCCACCAGTGAGGATTTCTGCTTCTTTCCGTATTGCAATGAGCAATGAAATGTGACATTCTTAACACTGGGTACTTGTCTTGCCAAGAAGTAGAAATTTCAACTCTTCTTTTCTCCTTTGGAAATTTCCTATGAACATTTAAACTTGAAGTTTGTTTTGTTGAAATGCCTGGCATTCCCTTGCCTTGAGCCATCCACACATCTGTGAGGGTATAGCCCATGTAGTGTCACAGTGGCTATGCCAGCTTAATGTTCCAGTTCAGTTTCTTGAGCCTAGTTCCATCCTTTGCCTCACAGTCCAGCCTTAACACATGGGGAGGTGCTTAGTCTTACTGCAACTTGATATGCATGTTTTGTTGATACTCATGAGAGACCTGCCCTTTTCTAAACAGAAATGAAGGGGGAATGCATTGTGGGAGTGAGAATGGGGGGGGGTGAGAGATTAAGAGGAGAGGGAGGAAGGGAAACAGACTGGGATGTGAAATATGTAAATTAATTTAAAAATTTAAAAGATGAAAGGAAGAAAAGAGTAGATAAAAATGCATAACAAACAAACAAGAACCTGAAGAATGTATACCCATTACTCCAGGAAAGGCAGTAGAGTCACCCCAAGTGGTCCCCTCAGGATATTTTTAGCCATATTTGACCAGATAAGTAAGTTAATAGTAAATTTTAGTAAGATGCTAATATCAGTCATGTTTTGATTTATACAAATCAGTAAACATCTCTGAAACACTAAAAGCAAGCAAAACACACTTTTAGTTTTCTTTTCTTCTTCCTGACTACCCCTTTCCCTTTCAATTCAAATAGGTTCTTTCCAATTCAATTCAAAAATGCATTCTCTAGATTAATTGTATTTTCTGTAGGAAATGAAGACCATGTTGAATTTGGTCCTTTGATGGCGAAACAGGTGAATAAACTGGGCAGGAGTGACTTTGCAGTGAACCATTTGCAACCATTTCTTTTTAACAAATGGCTTTATGCATTCAAACACTGCATCAGGTATGGGATGAGGGGAAGCAGCAGCAGCATGACTGCAGGACACAAGCATTCCTTGTTAATCCTGCATTTGCCCTTCCTGTCTCTTGCTGTTGACTATCTGCAGGGAAACTGCTGGCTCTTATTAGCATCACTTTGAGCAGTGGTGTGACTGCATTATGTAAAGGTGTTCTGCATCCCGGGGCAGGGAGAGCAGTGTCTTTGTTTTATTAGCTTGACAGTTCAAAGCAACTTGAATTGAAATTGATGTGAGCAGAACAGCAGTGGCATATCTGCTGATTACCTAGATAGAAAGAATATTGGCAGACACAAGGCCTGGCACAAATGTTCCCTTAAATCTGATTGTTCTGGCTAGCAGGAAGATGAAATTCATCCAGCGTGAATTTCCCCGTAGAATTGCAATGAATGATGAGCGCTTAGAGATAAGTGAGAAGCAAGAGAATCCATAAATGAATTAATAAGCAGCAGAGATGAACATCATATGAGGTGGGCATGACAGAGATAGGACCCATGGAGTGTGTGTTTGCTCACATCGGGGTGATGGAGAATGCCATTCCTTTATGTGCCTCTGAATACCAGTCACATGCCATTCCTGCACGTGTGTACTCATGAAGCCATTGAGGAAATGCAAACTGGAGAGAGAAGAAGTGTATAGGTGGGACTCTGTCTCAAGTAAGCATCCACATGGAGAGCTTTGTGAAAACAACAACAGAAACCTCACTTCCTACTAAATACAACCATTTACTTCACACACATTGTCGCCTGGGTACAAGCTCTGTGCTTTCAATTCTATAACTATGTGTGTGTGTGTGTAATGAGATATGAAAGTGATGAAACAAAATATTAGAGACAGAGTACTTTGGTTTAGTCAATGAAATACCAGAATTTTCTCATAGTGTGAGTTATCTATTTGACATGCTCTGGAGTGAAGAAGGTGAAGAAATGTGAGCCAGGACTTTGGTTATGGACCAAACATCCCAGGAATGGATTTTTAAACAAAATTTAGTGATAATAGTTAATTTGGGATATGATCATGTACAAAATAATGTATAAAGAACTTTCCATAATTCTTTTGATTGACCCATAAATTAACTTTTGGATGGCCGCAGTCTCTTCCTCCTTGTTAGGTAAAAAGGAGAGCATGCATACGCACTTTCACAAGGTTACAGAGTCAACTTAGGGCTCAAATCTAAGGGTATGTGGATGTTCAACTACAGTGTACCATGTCTCCTGAAAGATCAGAGTGCTTTTGTTTGATTATGGATGTTCAATAGTGTAAAGACTGAAGGATAAGTTAAGACTGTAGTAATAGTCTTCATCTTCCCAGACGAGGAAAACAAGCAGACAGGAAGAAGAAAGCAATGAGGAAAACAGTCAATTGCTTTATGCCTGTGCCCGGACTTTCAGAACCAAGTCCAAAATTACATACAGATCCAGACAATAATTGGATATAGTTGCCAACATTGTCTTATAGAAGGAAGAATAAATGTGTGGAAATTATGAAAGCAAATATTCTAAAATTCCATTATTCCCAAAGAACATGAATGCATCAGTGACCATGTGGGTTGAGTAACACAAAATAACATGTTTCATTGTGACCCATGAGGTAGAGATGTAATGGATGTATCTGAGAACTGTGATTCCTAGTATATTTGTGTGTGGGTGACAAAAGGGAGTTGGACAGCTTTGGACAATGCCACCCTCTTTTGGGAAGGGAAAATTAATTAATGATGATAAACTGTGCTTTGGCTTAATGGAAAATGATGGCTCAGGGCAGCTGAGTGCTAAAGGTGGTGGTTGGGAGTGAGTCTACTTGGCTATTAAGTACTGAATGCACAAACTGTGAGGCATGTCGTGCACCAGAAAAGATGTGCAGCAGGCAGGCTGTGTCTGCGCAGGATATACAGCTCGTCTTTAAAAGAGAAAACCCAACCATGATGATGGTGATGATGTACCACGATTTCTTAAGAAAAAGTGCTTCTTAAAAGCCAAGGTCAGACACAGAGGATACACACCCTGTCCAAACCAAGTCAGAGTTTTTAGAGGCTACACTCTTTATATGAGAGTACTAATTGATCAGGTATTAGAAGAAGAAATAACATTTAGCTGGGAGTATATCTCCATGGTAGAATACTTGAAACAGTATGTTCAAAGTCCCAGTTCCAATCACCAGTAGCAGGAGGATGGGGAGAAGAAGGACCACATAGACTTTATTTTTGTCAAGCGAGTACTTTGATTATAGTGGCATGCCTGACTCCCTCAGAACACTCATCTTTCCTGGTTGGGGGATTGTATTTAGAAGATGAATATAACCCACCCTCAAACACAAAGGAAACATGACTGTGAAAGTGGTCTCTTTCTTGCCACAGTTCTTTCATCTACATTCTTGAAGTTTGACACTTAAGTTTTCCACTTTAAGTCTGAAAAGGTAGGTATCATGGTTTGCCCATCAGCATCAGAGGGAGACAGAGGAAGAACTAAACAAGACACTCTAGCACAAGAGGCCTCCCAATCTGAGCTCCACTTGGAACACATGGAAAATTGACAGAGGAGAGAATTTGCGAGACAATAAACATGAAAAGGAAGGTGTCTGATACCCTTCCTTTAAATCATCAAAGAACTGCCCAACACCTAGCATATTTTACATCTCAAAGACCATTTTAAAGATGAAGGGACAGGTGCTTAAAACATTTCGGTTATTACTTACTGAATGACTACAGAGTAAAGGCATCAAAGAATGATTACTGGCAAGTCCTATAAGTATGATGTGCCAGTGTGATATTTCTCTCACAATACTGTAGAATAGCAGAAGAAGTTGTGTAAACAAGACAACCACAGGACTAAATATATGGGCTCTGGAGTTGGACAGACTGAGGGACAGTCCATGCCTGTGACTGAATGGCATTGGGAAGATGATTTGCCATATTTGAGCATTTATTTATTCACCTCAAAGTGATTACAATTTTTAATTTACAGAATACATGAAGTTGGTTCATGTGTGGAGGTTTGTGAAGCCTAGCATTTCATGAGGTATCAATGCATTTAGGTAAATTAATTGTCATAATTTTGGTTTGATTTGATTTTTTGGAGACATGATCAGAGTATGTAGACATGGTATTGACTCACTGCCTGACAGTCCTTCTTCCTAAGACTTTTAGAGTTATTATGTCACCTAGGAGAGAACTCTTATGACCTATCTCGATAAAACAAAACCAGGAATTTTTATACAAAGCTACTGCACCATTAATAATATTAAGGATGTTTTAGTGAATGAACATCAGTTGATATTGTTTTTAAAGATCATGATAATAGATGATGTCACTTTAACTTCTGATAAAAGTTTAAAGGCTACTAGAGAAATTTTTGGGCAGGTTATTACCTCTTAGACAAGTGCACAGAGTTGAAACCAAGACATGGTACCATATATAAAAGAGGCAAAATAAAGAACATGGTAGTGATAGGAACAATGGATGAGGATGAAGACATTCTGACTTCTGGAAGAGGTGTACTGAGCTGGCTCTGAGGGGTAAGCAAGGAGAAACACTTTGGTAGATTGTCTGTGAGATTCCAGGGTGGCCATCGTGTACAGAAAACACGATAAAGAAAGGAATACAATACACTGAATACAATAAGTATGCTGTTTAGCTTGAAGTTTGAGCTGTAGCACTTCATATTTAAAACCTAATCAAAATGATATCTTGGATTCAGATGTTAAATGGCAATAAATAATTTTAAATTACTTTTGGGACTTGTGGAATCAAATTCCTCCCTATGAGAAATGAGGAGAGAAAAGTTAATTCGAGCACAGTCAACATTCTTAGAGATTATTATGCTGAATTCAATAGGAATGAAATTTAACAGGTCTTTTTTTCCAAAAGAAGATGCACTCCTAGTATCAGGATGCAGCAAGGAATATTTATTGGTTATTCTTTGTCTGTGTGAAGCTGTAACTTCCATTGGATATTCTTCTCTGTGTCTCCTGCCATCCCTCCACTCCATTCTAAGTATATATGTAGTATGAGCACAGAGAAAGGTATGTGGCAAAATAACACTCTTTAATCCCCAACAGCATCCCACGCATCTCCCCCCACTCTCAAATAAATGTGCACACAAGGACACCCACATGATTCCATACTTTATGCACTAACTCTGTCCAGTTGATAAGAATCGGTGGATAGTCCAAGTAAGATACGATGAAACCTTTCCTAAAAACTGTTGGAATAAGGAGCCTCGTTCAAAGGATTTCAGTGAGAAACATAGAAAAATGCATTCATCAAGCTCACCGTGACAGTAAAAGACACAGTTGACCATCTTTGCAGGTCAAGATAAAAAAGCAAAGCAATTAAAAAGAAGAAAGCAATTCAAACAAGTAAAGTGCCTTGTTTACAAGAGAAAAATAAACCAACTCTCTCCAGCTTTTACCCCTCTTGACACACATTCCCTCTTTGCCAAGTTTTTATTCCTCAAGATAAACCCGAAGGCCACACTTTCAAAGATGAATAACACAGGCTAGCTCTCTGCTCAAGTGGCATTTGATAATGCCAAGCAGTCAGGGGCCAGTAAAGTCACCACGTCTACAAATCAAATGAACCAGTTCCTAAACACATAGCCTCCTGCTCTGTGACTCTTGTCAAAGAAGGAGAGAGGGCAGAGGAGGAAGCAGAGAATGAAATGATTGAAATAGGTAACATTTTTTTTTTAAATTCCTTTTGCACTTATTTTTTTTTTAACCCTATAGAGGACTGGGTGACTACATCGTTTCTCATTTCTGGCTAGATACTGATTGAGAAGGAGGACCAACAGGGCTTTGTGAAAATTCTGATTTATGCAATTTGATTCTTAAAGAACTGGCACTGTGGTCTTATTTAAGTACATAACAGCCTCTTGAACATATGGAAAGCTAAGATGGGGGTTCCTGGGAAGCAGCCTGTATGGAGCTGTTATAGTGAATAACTAAATATCAGTGGTAATTAACACCTAGTCGTTGGGAAGTAGAACGCTCCTGGGGTTTATGCCTTCCACATTTGGTGAGAATCAACAATGCACCAGAAATTGTTTGAGCTGTTGATTGCTTAGAATGTGGCTTGCTTTCCTAAGTAGTTCAAAATATTCCTCTCAACAACTCGTTTACTGCATTTATTGTTAAACAATCTTCTTCCAAAAGAGTACAGATTTGGCCTGTCTCTAAATTATCCCAGATGCCAAATCCACAGGTACAGACTAATGAGAACTGCCTGTGTCAAAAACAAAATCGAGACGCATGTCTTCTAGTGTGGGTTGAGACCCAGACTTTAGAGCTGACAAATTCTGAGCTATCTGCTGAAACAATTTTGGAAGTCAAACAGAATATGAAACTCCAGTCTCTGTGATCGAAAACAATTAACATTTGTCAACACGTCAGTTTCCTTCTGCAGAGACTTGGGATGAAAGCTATTACACAGGTTTGTAGCAACCCTTGAAAGGCAGGGGAATGAGCATAGCGCTCTGTATTAACAAGGACAGGCAAAACTACAACTTTCGTGTATTTCTTCTGTTTAAAATTAATCATATCACAATAAAAAGCTAACTTAAATTACTTCAAAATTATCAAGTATTTTTTTATTCCTCATGTATGTTGCAACTAGCTCCAAATGTAATCTAAGTCTCCATTTTCTCATCCAGAATATGTGATTATTGACCACTCTACCCCAATGTAATGATGGGCATCGGATGAGTAAAAATGCATAGACATGGAATGGATCATTCAACATGCTTTGGACCTTTCCCTCACCAATCTCCAATTTTCCTGGGTTGTAATCATTTTACAGGGACTAACATATGTTTTGTAAAACTTTAAAATTCCTGAAAAATAAAAACAGTTTACAAGTGATGATCTTTGATTATACAATTTTGATAGCTTGTTAATTCTTAGCCTTAGCATGTAGAATGAGTAAGCATTTTCATAGTTGTTAGCAGCATTTAGTGTCAGAATAGCTGTGTGGGTGCTAGGAACAAAACTAGGGTCCTCTAGAAGAGAAACTGGTAATCCTAAGTGCTGGGCCATTTCTACAGCTCTGATGTCAACTGATTTTGGTAAGAACAGCAACATCACGAGACTGAAGGAATGGTTATTTGATAACAAAACAGTTACTTCTTAAAATTTATTTTGTTTCTCTAATGCTCAGTACATTTGATGAATCAATAGGGAGAACTCTTACATCAAAAAAGAAATAATAATAACTATATGAGTCTTTCATATATGGTGGCACATACCTTTAATTCCAGTACTCAGGAGGCAGAAGAAGATAGATCTGTGAGTTCAAGGCCAGTCTAGTCTACAAAGAGAATTCCAGGACAGACAGGATTATTACACAGAGAAACCTTGTCTCAAGAAAACAAACAACAACAACAACAAACCCAAAAAGGGTCTCCCAACTGACCTCTTTTAATTGAAAATTTCTCAGTAATTTAGATAGCCATTACAACCATGCACTCGGAAACTACATTTTTCTAGGCTATAATCTCAGGTCTGCCATTTGCTGTGTCATTAACAGTGTGCCCTGGCATGTACCTCAACTATCTCTGACATGTAAGGTAGAACTAGCAATTATCTCCTAGAGTATTGTAAAGATTAAATGAGAGATTATATATATATAATATCATATATATTATATATATGTGATATATATGTTACATTGCATGACAGTTAGCATACAATATAAGTTGTCCCTATTTACTTCCAGCTTGTCAAGTAACAGACTTGAAAGTGTTGGGGTTTGTTTCATAGAGACTGATGGCTGCAGACAACCATTAGATGACAAATCTCTGCAAGTCACAGCTTACAGAAAGGACCACAGCTTCAGTTTTACATTTCATGGATTTGACAAGTATCCTGCTGCATGCATGCATCATTATGTGATCCCTGCATGTAGAATCCTCTATGCTTCACGTATTCATTTCTTGCTCCAAGTTAGACCCGGGCAATCAGTGACCTTTTGTATGTGTGTGTGCATGTGCATGTGAGTGTGTGTGTGTGTGTGTGTGTGTGTGTGTGTGTGTGTGTGCATAGATTTGCATTTACAGGATGTCATGCAGTTACCACCTTCACTTATACTATGTGTCTGCCTCCTCCCTCCCATCATGTTATGGCTTTTGGTGCATTTTAGTGTCAAGTAATAATATTCCATTGTTTGTACATGTCACTGTTGATTTTACTTTCTTCCTCATAATGAACATCTTGATTATTTCTGATCTTTGGTGATTGAAAAAAGTTATTATAGACATCATCAGTATCAGCAAAGCAAACAGACAAAAAGATGATAAACCTCTACTCAGCTTGTGTTATGACTCGCATACAGCAGGGGGCGCAAGGCTATTGGTTTCTGTCAGGTAGACTTGCGAGGGATATCTAAGCACTTACACCTATCCTGTCTTTTCTCTAGGATAAAAATTTGGCAGTTGGTTGTTATTTTAATGTAAAAAGAATGTCCTTTCTCAAATTGATGTATTTTTCAGCCATGTCAATTTTTCCCAGGTAGCAGGGATAAAGGGAATGTTCTTGGCTAACAAGAAGATTGACAACCAAGTGAAGACTTTCATCACTTACAACAAAGGCAGAGACTGGCGTTTGCTGCAGGCTCCAGATGCAGATCTAAGAGGGGACCCTGTGCACTGTTTACTGGTGAGTCCTGTGTGCTGAAGCAGCATGCCACACATGGTGAAGGGTTGGAGTTGGTGTCCAACAAGATGTTGAAGATACTTTTGGGACTTCTTTTCAGCTGACGAAAAAGATGGGAAGAATCCAAAGAAAAGAGCAGTTAGGCCTCTCATTTTTGATGGCCAAATAAATGAGAACATGTCCCAGACCTTTGCTCTACTACAAAATTCTTCTTTCTAGCCTGAATCATTTCTGTTTGTCTGGTGTTTAGGGTGGTGGTGGTGGTGATGAGATTTTCTGTTTTATTTATGTGCTAAATTGTTATCTCTACTACTGAGATGTAACCCAAGCCCTCCATCTCAGCTGTGGACGAGTACCTCCAGGTTTAGGGAAATACGATGTTTTTCATCTCTTGTGAGGCTGTTCCCTGAGCTCTCTTATAATTCAAGATAAATCACCAGTTACAGAGCTAATGTTGCATACATTTATCTGTAGAGTTGGTTGTAAACAGAGACTGTGCATTGCATTCCCAACCATCCTGGTCTGAATAATCATGCAGAAATTATATTAATTACAACATTGTTTGGCTGATGGCTCAAGCATATTCCTAACTAGCTCCTACATCTTAACCCATTTCTATGTATGACCATGAGGTTGTGGCTTACCCGTAAAGTTCCAGCATCTTTTTACTTCAGCAGCTACATGGTATCTGCCTGACTTCTCCTTTTTTCTCCCTGCATTCAGTTTAGTTTTCCCCACCTAGCTATATTCTGCCCTGCTATAGGCCAAAAGAGCTTTTTTATTAACCAATGATAATAAAATATATTCATAGCATACAGAGGAGAATCCCACATCCATTGGTGAAGTGAATTCAGATCGCCTTAGTGTATTTTCCTGTAGACACATTTTACCTCATTTTGTAAGAAGTTTTTGACTCAAACTTTTATTGAGTCAATGGTCTAAGTCAATGGTTTAATCAATGGCTTAAGCATGCATTTGCTTCCTCTACATATTCTTATCAGTTTATCTGCTTTAGTCTATAATGTCTGTCCTTGCAAAATCTGTGACATGTAGGGAAAAATATACCTTAGCACTTGTTTTGCTATGTAATGCTTTACTGGGACACAGTCACACTTACATGGTTATTTTATTGTCCATGGCCATTTTCACTTTACGAAGGTAGAATCAGTAGCCATGTGCATTCAAAGCAAGTCTAAGATATTTATATTACTACCCTTTAAAGGAAAGTTTGCATATCCATATCATTGCTTTAAATCATGGCTTTCTTTCATTGACTTTTCTTTATCAGATATGTCAGCAAAAAATTATTTATATGTTAAAAGATAGGATGGTATCCTAGAGAAAGATGAAAGACAGTGTTATCAAGGAGGTTTCAGCTTACTTGACTGAGTGATACTAGATTTATAAACAAAGCATTGCTTAGTTGCATCATAGTGGCTCTGATGGCCATGAAATGCTCAGCACATCAGTGGATGTTGTAAAAGGAGCGGCGGGTAGCTTCCCGCCACCTGGCTCCCAGCTGCCTGGCTAATCCCCAAAATAATTATATGGAAACTGTATCCATTTAAATACTGCCTGGCCCATTAGTTCTTGCCTCTTCTTAGCTAACTCTTACATCTTAATTAACCCATTTCGAATAATCTGTACCTCCACTTGACTGTGGCTTTCAGGCATGAGTTTAACCAACATCCATCTTGGAGAGGAGAGCCATGGTGTCTGCCTGACTCTGCTTCTTTCTCCCAGCATTCTGTTCTGGCTACCCCACCTATCTAAGCTGCTGTCCTATCAAAGGCCAAGGCAGTCTCTTTATTTGACCAATGAAAGTAACAGATAGACAGAAGACCCACCTACATCAAATGGATACCTAGTGCATACAGAAACAGAGGAGGAAGAGATACGTTTTCAATAAAAGTATATTTTAATACATACAATGTTCTTTAAAACATCTCAGAAGTTATTTTAAAGATCACACAAAGAAGATATCAGTGTGGGGACGATCATGTAGTTTTATAGTAAGGTCTTAAGATGTGGCTATATGCATATGTGTATCTATTCAAATCTATTTTATCTATATGTGCATCTATTATTGATCTCACTATTCATAACACTGACTTTGATGTAATCTTCACTCTGCTTCATTTATCCCACAATTCTGTGGTAGTCATTTCTCAGGTTCATCTCACATAGCAGTAGGCTGGTCAACATCTTTCTTAAAAGGATGCTATAGTTTGACCTTATTAGTTGTAACAGACATTTATGTCATCACTGTGCATCAGCAAAGCAGTCTTAAATTTCAACTCCTACTCAGACACCATCATTATTACCAGCAACCTTCTGGGAGAAAAATAGTCCGTTGTGATGGAGAGTTCACAGTCCAGTGATCAACTAGGTAAATGCTATAGGTATCTATTGAATATCTATATTAGTTAAGGTATGGGTCAGTGCTATTAAAATGTATCAGCTTCCTATCCAACTACTCCAGGTTATGGAATTCTGATGTTCAAATATACTAGCACCTTAATAACTTCTTTCACACATACCACATAACTTGAAGATTAATACCTATGAAAAAGGCTATTAACCATCTCACATAGACAGCTTTGTCTCTCCTCTGTGGCATCATAAAGGGACTACTGAAAGTGTCTCTTCTTAGCAAGGTACTGAGCAAGGCACATGTTCTCCCAACCCCAACCCAGAATTGTGAAGCTGTATTGTAGTTCTGAAATAGAGATACAGCATTGACCCCCCCTTGCCCATTACCATGGGACTATTAATCCAAGAGTAATCACTTATTGGTTGGTGCTCAGCAAAAATCTCCTATTGGCCACACTCTCTTCTCATTTCTACCTGGCAATTCATCCTTCACACAGTAGTCCCTTTTTTCAAAAGTCAATTCTATTGAGGTAAAGTGTACATAAAAAGCATCAGTGACAGACAAATGTGTATGCTATGTGATTTCCTTCACCCTCAAAATTCCACTTGTGTTCTGCAGTTAGAAGCACACTTATGGCCCTAGATTACTACAACATCTCTTGCATATTATCTTGCCTACTAGATTTCTCATTTATCCATTTTTATCAAACAGTGTCATATGAAAGTTTAAATGTGCATCATTTACTTAAAATTTCTGTTGACTTTCTAGTTCAAGTACAATAAATCCAATATTTTATCAAAGCATGTATGGTGTCCTATTACCTGGCCTTTGTCTGTTCCTTTTAGTTAGACCCTACCCATTTCCTCCATCCTTCCTCACTCACAAGTTGTTATGGAGAAGAAAGAGTTCTCTACTTTTCACATTATGAACTTACTGTGTTCATGTATGTCTTGCCATGGGATTTCCTATTATTTCTTTTAAAGGATCCCATTTTTAAAATAGGCCTTTTCTTTCCATTCAGATCTTTGCTTCTTAGTTGGTTTTCGTGAATATCCAATGATGTCAAAACTGTTTATTTTATTTTTTTCTTTATAAGATTTATTATCTAAAATCAGTACATTTATACGCTGTTGTAGTATGAGCAGTGGGGGCTGCGTCCCTGCCACCCAGCTGCCTGCATGGCTAGCTTTATACCCGAAATAATTACATGGAAACTGTATTCTTTTAAACACTGCCTGGCCCATTAGTTCCAGCCTCTTATTGGCTAGCTCTTACATATCGATCTAACCCATTTCTAATATCCCTGTAACACCACGAGGTGTCTTACCAGGGAAGATCTTAACCTGCGTCTGTGTCCGGTAGGAGAATCATGGCGACTCCTTGACTCAGCTTCTTTCTCCCAGCATTCTGTTCTGTTTACTCCACCTACCTAATTTTATGTCCTATTAAAGGGCCAAGGCAGTCTCTTTATTTAACCAATAAAATTAACAGAAGCCAGAAGACTCTCCCCCATCAATACGCTGATTTTCTTTCCCATCTTCCTGTATTAAATGTCTACTCCAAGAATACAAAAACTATGACCATCTTTATGTCAATTTCAAAAATTCGTATCAAGAATCATTCAAACTTGAGTCATGGAGGATTCAATATATATACTATATTTGTATGTTTTGTGTGGTAAATGTAATCATTCTATTGAAAGATGTTTGACTTTCAGGATTTGATTTTAACCGAGGCTGTGCCATCCTTGTCAGTTACACTGACGACATCACTGTAATATCCTCATGAATTCAAATTGACCCCAGTGTTAACAAAGTCAAGAGGCTAATTGAGATTAAGGACACATGAATTATTGGGATGTAGAGGGCTTGGATCCAGGAGTCTATGGGCCTTCCTCCTTCATTAATCTTGTTACTCAAAGAAGTTTAACATAAACTTTTAAAAACCAGGAAACAGAGTAAAGAAAGAAAGGAAAGCTGACAAAGGAAAAGAGGCGAAATCAGTTTAAAAAATCATCCCAAAGGCACAAAATAGGAGAGAAAAATCTTTGAACTACAGGACACCTCAACTGAAAAGAAAGAAAGTAGGAAAGAAAAGAAAGCTTCTAAGGCTTGGGAGGCAGTGGCAGCTGAGATAAAAAAGCGATTTTATGTTGTAGTACTTGGACAGTGGCAGTGTCACTAAAAGCAGAGACCAGTGATTAGAGAAGAGACTTTCCAGCGGGGCGGTTACAAATGTGAACAAGTCCTGAATTACAGTCCCAAATGGAATGTCCCCAGCAAGATGCATTCTATAGAATAAGACATCCAGAGTAATTTGGGGCTATATTTTTAGGACTTTCAGACTGATTGCCCAGAGACTCAGCTGAGATGTCTTTCTTCTGAAGACTGCATTGAACAATTAGATAGGGTATTGCAGGTCATAGTCATCACCAAAGCCCGAGACTTGGGCTCCTCAGAGGCAATGTGGGGGCATACCCAAGACTCTGACAGATGCTTGGGCCTTCGCGGAAAAGCGCAGGGTTCTGTGCAAAGAGACCTTGGCTTCTTTATAATCATTTTACTTTTTTTTTTTAATTTTCAATCTGGAGCTGAGAGGGAGTGCTGTGAGAGATTCCTGTAGACTCCAGGACTCCATTGTGTTGAACTGAAGTGGTACTGGATGTCCCATGGTTAGATAACTCCTTCTTCTTTGTGATTCAATCTTTACTGAATACAAAATGAATTATTTGCTATAATTTAGAATAAGAAACATACAAAATCATGTGTGCTTGAGGAAGTGATGAGAATGCTGTTTGGGGACTTAGTGGCTGTCTTGGGCCTATTGAAAGTTCTGACCTGTGTTTATGGTATAACCTTCACATTAGTAGCTATGGAAATGAGTTGCCCTGAGTGTAAGATGTAAAAGCTGTTATTACAGAGGGTGGAGGGGGAAAAGTAGACTTTTGGACTGGTTCTTTATTAAATCAACCCTAATAGTTTTTTAAGTTCATATCTTTATTGGACAAGTGTCTTTTAGCACCAGGTGATTCCCCATTGTACTTGAAACACAGAAGATAATTAATGGACCACAGAAAAGCTGTGATAAGTATAGTAAGCAGCAACCAAACGACAAATATGATTTGCTACTAACCTATGAGATGTAAGCAGTGGTGTTCTCAACATTAAGGAGCAAAATATCTGTTAACATAGGATATTCTATGAAACAAAACAAACAAAGAAAAAACCAGGGAAGTTCTGTAAAGGGGAAGATTGAATCAAAGGATGCCTAAAGGGGCTAAAACTGAGACCACGGCTCAGAAAAGCAATGATTAAAAAAAAAAATAAACAAAATGATTGGTGGGTACAACATTTCAGTTAGACAGAAGGATTGAATGATAAGTATTGATGAAGAAACAATGTGTTAATTTAGTCCCACTGAGTATTTATGGAACACATACTCTTGTCAAAATAGTTTTGTTAGATAAAAGAAAAGATCAGGGTAGGAAAGAAAGGTAATTTGATCTGGAGGTAATGGGTTTGGGAATTCCCTAAAATCAGATGGGACTCTGCACATGCATTTCTTCCATTTCTATGGCCTTCCATGAGCTTCTGATTCTCAAGATATCCTGTGCCTCAGTAGGATAACATTAGAGACTAAGAAGCCAGTATCTCAGAGCCACTAGAAAGATTCATAATATATCATGTCTGTTAAGTAGATGAAGGACACAAAGGGCAGTTTCTGACTGTGGATACTGGTGACCCATCTTCTGTAAGCCAGCTGCTAGAACATGGTTGGTATCAGTGTACATGCTTCTCTTTGCTTTGTATGGAAGGAAGGGAAAAGATATCAGGAAGCACCCTTGAAACCTGAAACGTCCTGTTCTTTATTGTGTTGGAGATGACACTGCAGAGATCACTGCAGCAACTGCAGCTGTAAGGAGCAGCAGAGTGTATATCCTCCACACCTATTTGCCCATGAGCAAATTAAAGACATTTTAAATAAATAAAGGCAAAAAGAAAGGGGGAAAAAGAAACACTAAGTGCCCCTTCCTGGCCAAATTGTACATGAGAATTCAGAAGCTGTTTTCCATGTCCTCCAAAGACTCAGAACAGCGTGATGGTCCTTATAATATGCCCGACAGTGGTTTGTCATGGAATAACTTTTGACACAACAGGCCAAATACAAAATGTTAACTAAAGTACAGTCACTTTCTCTTGATTTTCTTGAGACATTGGAGTCAGCCATATAAACTGTTTGATAAAGAAAATGAAAGAAACAGAAAAATATGACATAGAAAATTCTCTGTGTACCAGCTGGGGGCAATCCAAGACTACAAATATGAGAGAGGAGGCCAAGTCAGTGAGATCATTTGTGCCTTTGCTTCTCAACTTAATGCCTTGGCCCTCTGAAAGCCAGGGCTAGAGAGCAGGTCTGAGATAGCTGATTGAAATGCTCTTTTCTCTTTGTTATCACACACTTCCATACCAAATAATTACTGGCTCAGATGTCAACTGAGCCTCATAATCTTTCAATTGCTGCAAGTGACTGGCTCAAGACTGTGACCTGGACACTCCCTTGTACATGAATCTAGTGCTCTGTTAAGTGATTTAAATGGCACTCCATGAAATCTCTATGTCTAGAGATAATACCCAGGCTATATGACACTCTCTGGAATGCTATAAATTATATGCAAGATTCCATATGAGATGCAGTATAGAACCTGATTTGTTTTTATTTCTAGAGTGTCTGAGAAAGATAAAATTATACCATACCTGAAACAGACCATTCAGGATTACTCATAGTAAAATAAATGTTGGTAAATCAGACAAAAGGAAATATGTAATCTACATATGATAGGAAAGTTTCCAAGGTATGATGGATCCATTCTTCTTGTCGTAGCATGTCTAGGTGTCCCACAACATTGCTCTTGGTTCCTCTCGTCTTCCTGATGGGTATAAAGAAGCTTAGTATTTGGTTCCTTCTGTTTTAGAGCTATGTGTTCCTCTTCAGAATGTTATGAGCATGAAACTCTCCTTGAAACTTTGCATAGGATTTTCATGCAGAACCAGTAATTCATTGTTCCTTCAGGGCTGTACTTTCCGTGCTGTTAGTGAGAGTTCTGCTACACTATTGTGATCTGTGATTTCATTTTGCAGTGTTTGGCTGCTTTTATTCCTGAGTTTCAGTTTTGCTTTGTCATTTCCACCATCCTCTAGAAATTTAATCATTGCATTTCAGAAGTTCTCTGAATATTTTCCGACTGAGACTTACAGAGAAGAATAAAAGTCATAGCTGAGATACACTGGTGATTCCCAAAACTCAACTCAATAAGATTAGGAAGCAATCTTGCTAAGAGACGAAGGAAACTGAGGTTCAAACACAAGCTTGTGTTTTTGACAGTTCAGTATATGGAGTACTATCAACAAAATTTATATAAAGAAATACTATCCACTTTTGAGAAACTATTGATTTCTTAATCAGAGAATTTGACCAACCCCCCTAAGCACACATAAACAATTGCCTAACATTTTCATTTAAATTTTATTGCTACTGCATTTTGTCTACAAAAATTATTTTTGTAATGAGCAAAATTAAAATTTGGATAAGTGAAGGGATAAAGATGATTAAAGTGTGTTGTGTACATGGCAGTGATGAAACTCATTAGTTTGTATAATTAATACATATTCATTGAAAAAGAATCAGAATCTGGTGATGACACTGTGCCATTTGTTTGCAGATGTTAGGGCAGTTTCACATCTCATACAGAATTTTCTATGCTGAGACCATGTTCTGTGGTATTTAATGGCTCAGCTGCCAATTGATCTCTCAAGTTCTCCTAGGTCAACTCATCCCCTTTTCTTAGCATCATGTTTCTTTGTTCCTTTAGTCTTCCTTGGATACATACTGTGATAGTCTATCAATTCTCCTCTTGTTCTTTGTTATTGGTATTGCTCATGTCCCAAATGTCCCCTCAAATACCTTGGTCATATCACCTTCCCATCCTCCCTCAGGCTGTATTGTCTCTTAAGAGCCAGTCTTAACACCAAACTGCCCAGTGTCTCTTTACCATCTAGAGTTTTATAATGTTTTATTTTTGTCTTTATTAGGAGCACTAAAATACTTTGTTTTAACCCAGTGACCAATAGAAAGATCTCATGTCCTTTCTTTTTTTTTTTTTAAAGTCTGTAATGGCAGAAATCAAATTTTGGTTCATAATTGTTTAATGAGTTCTGACTAGCATTTTACAGTTGTTAGAAAGTTTATCATATAAATATAATTTAGGTAAATTAGGACTGTTTGGTGATGTTTTCTTTATATCCACCTAACAGACGTCATATACTTGGTTAACAATAGACATTTAAGAACACAATATTGATGAGTTGGTGGATGGATGAGTGCAATGGGTAGAAGATGTTCATAGATGGAAGACAGACTGGATACATAGCTAAATGGATAGATAGACAGATAGATTAGATGTTCTGAATCTAGGTCTTTTAGTTCATTTTGTTTTATGTTTACTTTACAAAAGTGAGATAGGGTCTCTCTAGGAATCCCTCAAACATACTCTGTAGATCAGGTTGACCCTGAATTTGTAGCAATTTTCCTTGCTGTAGAATCTATGTTTCGAGTGGCCATGTTGATTTTGTGCATATATGACCTTCAGTTCTCTTCCTCCTAGCCTTATTGCTCACTACACCTTCATCTCAAGGTCTCTGAGAATCCCTACACCTCTGGGATCATTGCCAGCAGGGACACAGCCCCAAGTATTATAGTCGCTTCAGGTAAGATGCGTGAATGCTCTGCTTACTATTGTATATGTGTTTATCTTAAGAAACTAGACATCTGTGGTTGGAATTTCATGAGCAAGATAAAAATATTTTTGAAAGTCAACTAAACCATTGACCTGAAGCAAGTTTACTGAAAATCCTTGCTTAGATAGAAAGTTTATAGTTGAAATCCATCTAGGCAGTGCAGACTGTTGATGTCATCTGTTCTTGACTCTTTCAGAATCTTCCTCCCAGTAATGGCCCTGCACTCTTTCTAGGTAATATAGGTTCTGAACTGTCAGACAGCGACATCAGCATGTTTGTCTCTTCAGACGCAGGGAACACTTGGAGGCAGGTAAGAAAATACCCTTGGTCTAGGTTGGTCTGCTCAAGTTCTAGGTCATAGTTCAACTTATTTCAAATCTAGAAACCTAAAGACAGCATTCTGACATGAAAAAGTGTATTTCATTTTCTCCTTTTAATGCAAGTTTGAAATGAACTAAACCAAATTTCTAAAGGTTGATGTTTTTATCCTTTGATAAAGATATTTCGTATCATGGGTCCATACCTAAATGCATCTGAAATCAAGTAGGAAGGCATTTTTATGCAAAAGAAAATTGAATCCCTGAGTCCCTCATGTAAGAAACTTAGATCCTTCTGAGTGGATTGCACATGTAAAACTTAGTTGTCTTTATAAATTCTCCTTGCCTCAAAGAGAAGCAAAAATAGCCATTACCCAGTTGGCATTCTGCATTGTTTAAATCTCATGTGTAAATGACCGAGTAATAATTCTCAGACTACATATGGTCAATAAACACAAATGGAGCCACTTCAAACCAATGTGCTTAGCTTAGCTGCCTCCCACCTTTCTTCTGAATGAAAATTAGAAATTTGACAGCTTATAAAGCAGGCATTTAATGAGGTTTAGCTATCACAACAAGCCTAATGTATGACTGTTACACCTCAATAAATATGTTTTAATAAGCCTCTGGTGCTTAATTATCATACAATAACTAGCACTGTAAATTGAAATCTAGTGCACAGGTAATTATACTTAACAACGGGTTCACTTAACTTTCAATTTCATGAAAGTAAAAAGAGGAGGAGGACCTGATAGCCCAATGTTCTTTCTTAGTTTTAATCCCTCAATGGTATTGCATATTTTGATAAAAGAGTACAGAAGAAATTTTGGGGGTCTGAAAGAAGATGAACAACCTTAAGGAAATCTTGGGGGAACAGTGTCAGGATTCCTCAGGATTCCATTTCTTTCTTTCTGAGACATAGAACTCTCCCGATACAGGTAGAGGTCATATATTATGCATAAGAATTAATGAGACTGAAAAGTGGCTATGTGATTAAGTTCCTTTCTGCACTTTAGAGACCCAAAATTTGGTCCCCTAACACCCACATCCAGAAATTCATGACCACCTATAACTTCAGCTTCAAGGAGTTCAATACCTTCTTCTGGCCTCATGCATTTCTCTCTCTTTCTCTCTCTCTCTCTCTCTCTCTCTCTCTCTCTCTCTCTCACACACACACACACACACACACTTACTGAAAAGATTAAAGAGAGAGATTATGTCTCTAGTATAACTTTAGATGAGTCCATCATAACATTTTAACTGAGAACCCAGAAAGCATTTTATATAGAAAAATTTAGAGATTGTCTCCATTTGATTTTAGATTCATTTTTCCACATTTTATGAATGACTCCATTTTAAATGTGACCAAAGTTAATGATTTTGTCTTGATTAGAGCTACTTATCACTTGGAAGGATATCTATGAGTCAAATGAGAAAACATCTCTTTTGATCAAGTGTGAGAATTTGAAGATATTAGATAATTACATCTGAAAAGGTCAATACGGTGCAGTGAGCCTCAGCTTCACCCATTGTTATTTGTGCATTCCCACTCTGCAAATCTTAGTATATGAATGAGAATGTTGTACTAAACTGTCGCCAAGGTTCCTTCCATCTATATATGTACACTACTTACAGTTTCCCTGTGCTCTGGCATCATCTTCAGAAATAGGAACTGATAAGTACTGCACAATATGGGAATAAAAACATGAATAGGTGCCGTTCATGCTTAAAATTTATTTTGTAGAACTATTAAATTATTTTATTTAGTATCAGTGATAGATGTAGCGCATGTCGAGAAGCATTGTCTTTTTGCTTACATTTTCTCAAAGCTTAGGGAAACCTGTTGCTATGTGAGAGATTTTAATCTCCTGCCTAGACTGATTCTCCATACCCTGGATACCAGGTGCAGATGTAATGTCATTGTGTGCCTATGTCTTCTTCTTTTTCTCATCCAGATCTTTGAAGAAGAGCACAGTATTTTGTACTTAGATCAAGGTGGAGTCCTGGTTGCTATGAAACACACATCTCTCCCAATTCGTCACCTTTGGTAAGGCTACTTCTAGCGTAGAAAGATGCATATGGCCATTTTATCCAGGCCAGCATTTGAATCGGCCATCACACAACAACTATGTTTGTTCTAACTACCACATAATTTCATGTTTGTTCCACTGAAGTAAGATTGTAGCCTAAGACTTTGGAAAGAGGAAATTGGGGCAAACAGAAGGATGGGCAAGTGTTTCTGCTCCTACAAGAACACCTGCATTATGGTGTTCAAATGTGACAATGCATGCATCAGTTTCGTAGTTCCTCAGCGCCATCAGCTGGACAGCCTCATTCGCACTCTCCCGTAATTTCTCAGCAGAGGACAGTATTTACAATCCCCCATCCCTAGCAGCCTCTCATGAAGTTGAGTATATACACAGTTTTGTGCATCCCACATGGAGACTTGCAGTTCATGATTATTCTGCTCTTACCTTGTTTCACCCGTGATACTTCCTTACTTCCCTTTAATGAGGTGACATTCCTCAAATATACTTGTTTCTTTTATTGATCAATGTGCAAGGCCAAATGTCTACAGGGGTTTCCAACAAATTTATTTATTCATATTTGGAAGTGTTCCACTGAATATTTTGCTTGTGAAAAATCAAAAGCCTGATTTTCCTTCCATCTTTTATTATATTAATGACCTTAGGAGAAAACTTCAAAGGTTGGTCCTGAGGAAAGGCATCTACAGGGAAAGACAGAATAAAACACACCCTCTCATTCAGTTGTCTCAGTTAGTGCTCAGGTTCTGTTACCAAATACCATAACAAGATAACTCATGAACAGGAGAAATTTATTTCTTCATAGTTTTGTGAGCTTGAAGTATAAGACACTAATGCTGGCCATGTCCATTTCAGCTGAACAACTACTTTTGAATCCCTAAATAGTGCCTTGTTCCTGTGTTTCCACATAACAAAAAAGAAAAGACAGTCCAAGCCCTTTTCTTAAGACAATACTTCCATTTCTGAGGTAATGATGCATGCTGTAAAATAATCCCATACTCACTCAGAATTGAGCATAATAAAAAAAGATTATTTATTTAGAGGTAGACTCACAGATTACAATCCTCTGACGAATGGGGAACAGGAAACATATCCAGAAGCTGGGAGAGAGTGTACAGGTCTTATGTTGGCATTTATAGTATGAGGCCACACCCAAGTGGACTGGTATTTTAAAAGCTATTGGCTGAAAGAGTTCCACAGCACCTCTCGCTTTTGTTTAAATAAAAGTGTTCTAAGCCTAATACAAAACTATATACAATAAGAGCAGATATCAAGTATAAAAATTAAAATTACAACCAGCATAAACAATAATCTCACTAATTATCTTATCCTGAGGATTCTAAGTCTTGTATTAGAAATAGCTGGTCAAGTCATGAGAGGTAAGTAACTATGACTATCTAGTCTTCAACCCCATTGAAGACCTGAGAAGAGAAATAATATTACTTGAGTAGACAGGAATGCAATCAAACAACTTCCAAAATGTGCAATAAGTGAGAGAGACAACGGGCTACTTGGGCAATCACCCAAAGTCTCATTTGCAGTGTTGCAGCAACCATCTTTGGTTAAGGACTAGAATAACTGACAGACCATTTTTGGAGGCAAGAAAATTTCAGAACAATCTTACCCTGTCTTGGCAAGGTTTGGCAGTTTTTTTCTTTTATCCTTTTTGTCTTGTCCTGACACTGTGTGTTTTGTCAGTGGTTGAGGCATGGGCAGTTCCTTGCCCAAAGGCCATTTTTGTCAAGAGGAAAACAAGCTCCAAGTCGAGTGTCTTTGGTGCTCAGCATTCTCTCAGGGATAGATTGGTGCTGCCAGGAGCAATTGTGTTTCAGGTCAACAGAACCCTAAATTATTTAAAATGCCATATTCTACAGTTCTTTGAAATAGCTGAAGATTACCTATCCACACGGAATACAGTCTCTATGTATTTAAAGAACCTGGTTAGTCTAACCATAAATATGCAAACATGGATGATGATAGACCTATCATACTTAATTCATATGTAGCTTAAAGACTAAGACTTTATATTAGAATATTAATTTTTAAACAGCTGTGTAGCAAATGAGGACAATGACTCCAAAATGTAAACCATGTATAATTATCTTGATCAGAGGTAGAAATGTACAGTGCAATATTATAAATATATTCTAAAATTGCATCAATATGCAAAATATCAGAAGCATGCATGCTTACAATATAACAAAATAACTTTCTCTAGTGTACAATATTATAAACAGAAATAGGAGCATATTTAATATAACTTGAATTTGTGTAAATATACAAGAATCTATACCAATGTCAATTGCCTACAAGTAATATCTCACAAGTATTCGCTCTACTATTCACTATTATGGTTAGTGTGAGCAAGGTCATACTAACCTACCATCCAATTATGTTTGATAGAGGTTTCACAGCCATTCAGTCCCAAAGAAACATACAGATGCTTTTATCAGTGAGGCATTCTCATCTTGCTCCCCCTATGTCTGTGGTACAACTGCAGACTAAGCCTTTTCTCTTCCCAGAATTCTCCTGTTCTGGTCAGCCAGCCTATACTGACTGCTTGGTTGCCCCACCTACACTACCTGCCTGGTGATTGGTCAATCAGCATTTTATTAAACCAATACAAGTGACAAATCTTTCCAGGGTACAAAACAATTGTCCCAAAACACTGAGGACTCTACCCTTTAGATCTATTTTTATCCAAGTATCTATTTTCTAATATCATTAGTGATGCAATTTTTAACATATGGATTTTGAAGAGAACACAGGCATTTATGTTATAATAGACCACCAGAAATGCAGACTTCTCTTGCCTTCATCAGCCTGTGCTTCCATAGGCATTCCAGTGAGATCAGTAAGGATTTATGTAATATAAGTGGGACTTATTCATGAGTTGGTAATTTTGGGATAGATTTATTTAATTTTTGTCAAACTTTCTTGCAGATTTGAAGATAGTCCCATGAGGTGTAAGAACTTAAAAGATATCTATATTACTGGCTGCTATTAGACTATTCCTAATTCATTCGATTCTCCCTTGTTCATACCCCAACACGTCTTGTCATAATAGCTTGAGTATCTCTATTTCTGTCTTTTGATGTAAATAAGTATACTTATTTGTAATGAAGTCTCAGTGTGGTATTACTTTCTGTGCTGGTGACTAACATCTTTCCTTACACAGAGATGTCACCTTTTCCATTTGATATGTGATGACTGTCAAACTGTTCTGCCATTAGGTTGAGTTTTGATGAAGGGCGATCTTGGAGTAAATACAGTTTCACATCCATTCCACTTTTTGTGGATGGAGTTCTGGGGGAGCCTGGAGAAGAGACACTAATCATGACGTAAGTAGTATGGTATTATCCCATCTCATTATGACCTAGAGATGTGTTTTTCAGTGGTCTGTTGGATTTGTTACTGTTACTTGGGAAGTTGTTAGGAATGTTGATACATTGTACTTCAACAACCTCCAGCAAAGAAGAAAAAAAAATGCGAACTATTTTTGAAGACCCAAGCTAAAGGATGGTAGGGAAAGGCTCTGATCATTTCTTTCCGTACTCAATGAGTTTAGGTAAATTAATAATAGCTGTCTTAATAGAAAATAAAGCTATGTATTTTTTAAAATGTAATAATACTGTGCATACTACAGATGTAGAAAATTCTAGACCTTTAAGATGATGACATTTTATTTTCCCCTGACTTCTTGCACTAAATTATTATGAGACATATTAAGGATATGGACATATTATGGTTATGAGAGCATCTGGCTTTGCAAAAATTTAATTTACATTCATTCTTGTCTGGAAAGTAATGATCATTAATTCATGAAAGACTTGATTAATGACTTAACTGACTGTGGGTTTCAAAACTTGAACTTTGAATTTGAAATATGTAACTGTGATATTCCCTGCTCTTAGAAAATGGATCATGGAAAATCTGTAAAGATAGATAATTCCAAAGTAGTTGAATGAGAAATAAGTAAAAATGTCAAACTCAAAGTGAAAAATTGTCATACATTTAAACCTCCTCACTTTTAGCAGTGAGAAAAGATAAGAATAATCTACTTAATCTACTATGCCTAGTAGTCACATTTTCACTTTTATACATGGCAAATACAACTAGATCCGAAGTATATTAAGTAGCTCACTTTTATTCAATATTTATGTTTTCAAAATATTGTTTCACATACAGCAAAGTTGATCTGAAAGGCTACTTTGTAGGCTATGTCTATGCTGATCTGAAAGACTACTTTGTCTACACTGTCTAGTGACTAAATTCTATACTAACTAACTGAATCCCTGCAGGAGAGCATGGTTTAAAAAGTAAGAGGAATTGTGATTACTTGGTCCTCTTGTCCACTTTCTGTAGGACCTTACAAAAAGGTAAAGGATATGGAAGCCATGGACTAGATATAGTAACAAAACCATCTAGAAATATATATTGGACCACCTAGAATACAGCATTCTTCAGTTGTTTTTCTAAACCATTCTTGTGTCTTTGAATCAACTATTTTAGAATCTGGCTTTCCTTCCCAGTTGCTAGTGATATGAATGTTAATTATGTGTTGACAAAAAAATCTTTGAGCCTCAATTTATCTGTCTGCAAAGTGCAGTCAGTGATAAGATCGTCTTCATAAATGTTCTCAACAGTGAGGGGATGTGATCCATGTAATGTGGCTCACAGTGTGTCATCTTCACAGCAGACAAATTAATGCAAGCTGTTGTTAAACTGTTGTTGTTTTCATGATTGTGACTCTTATCTATCACTGTAAACCCTGCAGAGTGTTTGGACATTTCAGCCACCGCTCCGAATGGCAGCTTGTCAAAGTGGATTATAAGTCCATTTTTGATAGACGCTGTGCTGAAGAAGACTACAGACCTTGGCAGTTGCACAGTCAGGTAGGAGTTAGAGAGATGAACATGTACTGTGGGAAGTAGGCAGAGGATATATGAAAAACAACTACTCCTTATGGCTTAAGAATTGGAGTTCTCAAGTCCATGTTGTCCATTTCATTCTTCTACGTTTTATGTCTCACAGCATAATCTACCTCAACATTTATATCCTGTTGTGAAGTTGTTTCTGTTTTATTTATGATAAGATACAATGGAATAAAAATTAAAATATGCTTAGCTTAGATTTATACCTCAAAATGAAATATGAACTCAGAACTGAGATGCAAACATAATTTGTCTGAGCATAGCATAGGGCTGCATGAAAGACGCAATAGTGAGGGTTGGTTTTTCAGTTTCAATGAACAATGCAGACACAGCTAAGGCATAAAATCATCAAAGTATGCTGGGTGAGTGATGCCAAAGAAGTCCCTTTACATTACTGTGATTACTTAGGAGTCTAGAGTGCCTCTTGCTTCCTCCAAGATACTTATGGCATAAGAATGTGAAATTGCTAATAGAACACTGACTTCCTACATCATCTCCCTTAGTTATACATCTCATCAAAATCCGTGGATGAGATCTTCTCTTTTTGATTTCCCAATATAGATGTCAGGCTTGCAGACAATTTAAGGGATATAATGGAGGTGCCCACTAAGAAGTCATGCTTATATTCAGGAAGTGAAACATTTACCTGCTATACTCTGACTGAGTGAAGTATTTACTCATGATGTGAAATGGAGCCAGTTAAAGTAAGTTTCCTCTGTATAGACAGGGGAAAATAGATTTTAAAAATCCTGCTCTGATTTTTCAGAATACAAAGGTGCTATATTTGACAGTGTGTGCAGCATTAGCAAGGAACACTTCCCCTATTCAGAGGTAAACCAAAGAAATTTTCACTCACATTGCTGCTGGTTTTCTTTTTGGGGTGCCTACACATTGTAACAATTACAACTTTTATTTATTGGAAAAGAGAATGAACTTGGCTTTCTTGCTTCTCTGGCAGATGATCATAAAATTAGTACTATAAAGTTATACAGAAAAACATAGCAATTGAGATAGAATTGATATTATGTTTCTTAGTAATGTTCTTTCATGTGCTCATAAATGACCAACTCTATAAATCTTTTCTTATACTAAACTAAAATTAATCATTACAGGTTAGCAGTCAATTTATTAGTTATAGGCAACATTATATTCTGTTGTGTCCTTTATTGCCCTAAGCCTAACAATTGCCCAAAAAGGTTTACTGAATATATAAGGAGTTGAGGCTATCATTAGAAAAATCTGCATTGATTGTTGGAACTGCCTTTGTGTTCATACTTCATAATAGGCTTCAGGAGAAAAATACCAATAGCACAAATTGGATTCCTAAATATCTTATTTATATTAAAGTTTGTGAATATCTCCCCAAACCACATTGTTATGTAAAAAGAGGAGTCTAACTATGTGCTCGATTTTGTGCCATATTTGTTTCCTTGCAGGGTGAAGCATGCATCATGGGAGCCAAAAGGATATATAAGAAGCGAAAATCTGAGCGGAAGTGTATGCAGGGAAAATATGCAGGAGCAATGGAGTCTGAGCCTTGTGTTTGTACAGAGGCAGATTTTGACTGGTGAGCTTCCATAGCTATTTCACAAAGCTGTTCAGTAATATGACATCCATGAAACCCTCAATAAAAGCTTAGATTTGAAAAAGTGATAATCCACTTAGAGCTAAGTGGCAGACTTCATGTCTTTATACAATTCTCTCTTGGCAGCATCATGCTTTTTATTAGCTATGTGATTATATCTTTCAAAAAACAGCAGTTTCTTCTTTGGATTTTAAGAGGTCTTACAAGATGATTGGCAATTATCTTCATATTGATGGTATATTCTCAGAAAAAAAAAAAAGAGAGGGGCCAGATCTATATTGAGCTGCTTTAGGTAGATAGATAACAACATGGGAAATAGTAATTGAAGTTCTCAGGGAGCAAATACACTTATTGCTACATAAAATCTTCCTAGAATCTAGCATCCATGGTAGGCATAATAACTTCAAAAGGCATAAACTCTCTGTTCCTGAAAGTTTTCAATCTGTGGTGATCAACTATCCACAGCTTGTGAGAGCTTAAGAGTGTGACATTTATAAACTCACTGCAAGGGTGGACTCAATTTGACCTTGTGATCTGAGTGGTTATAGAGATAAATTTAAAGTCGAGAAGCAGCGAGACTCTGAGAGATATCAACTAAAGAAAGCAATAGAGTTCTGCCCAGACATTAGCTAAGCAGAAATCTATAATGAAGAGCCAGCAATGCTCTTGAATTAATTTTGGTAGGTGTTTGATCTCCAGGTGAAATTGAGAAATGATTGATGAAGATGGATAACTAAGCAATCACATTTTCTGTTGCTCTTTCTCTCTTACATTTTTCTTATTTATCTCAGAATATATACTAAAGGAAGAAATAAATATATGCTTATATAAATGTTATAAACACTCAAAACTTGAACCATATATAAATTATTCGTTCTTATTTTGTTTTTAGCTGTGTACCTATAACAGCTCATATGTATAGTCATTAAAATGTGAGTCATTCATGTGAGATGCAGTCCAAACATGCATTTCCCATCACAGAAAAGTTGGGCGTCTCTAATGGCAGACCACTTGAGACGCTCTCTGGATTAGTAGTGATGAGAATGTCTGCCAGTTGTTAAACCAACAACCCATCTTTTCTTTCTCTTGTTGGTGAACAAGGCAAATGAAGAAACAGCATTGCGGCTGTTCGCATTTAGTTGAAGGGCATGAGGGCTTCATCAACAGTGGAACTCACAGGAGTTCTAGATGGGCTTCCCCAACCAGGATGTCTGTCAATGCTATATAACTGCAACAACAACAGTTCTTTATCCCTGTCCTGCTCTTGGAACTGTCACCCAGAAAGTTATCCACAGGAATACCTACCTTGAGATTCTAAGTCATACATCACATCCCTCTTTCTGAAGGCTGACCAGTTGAAGGAGAATTTGCAAAGGAGATGAACATGGCACATTACTGGCTGAGCTGTGGTGCTGTGAACTTGTCATTCTCCAAAAGGAGCAAAAATTTCTTCTAATGGAAAATCTAGGCATGGCAGTGGTGGTGTACTCCTCTAATCCCAGCACTTGGTAGGCAGAGGCAGGTGGATCTCTATGAGCTCAAGGCCAGTCAGGTCTACAGAGCTAGTTCCAGGATAGCCAGGGCTATACAGAGAAAGCCTGTCAGGAAAAACAAGAGAGAGAGAAAGAAAGAGAGAGAGAGAGAGAGAGAGAGAGAGAGAGAGAGA
>NC_022015.1:77942926-77955523 GCF_000317375.1 Microtus ochrogaster | reverse complement strand
CAGAGAGAGAGAAAGAAAGAGAGAGAGAGAGAGAGAGAGAGAGAGAGAGAGAGAGAGAGAGAGAGAGAGAGAGAGAGAGAGAGAGAGAGAGACAGAGAGAGAGAGACAGAGAGAGAGAGACAGAGACAGACAGAGACAGACAGACAGAGAGAGAGACAGAGACACAGAGAGAGACAGAGACACAGAGAGAGAGAGACAGACACAGAGAGAGAGAGGGGGAGTGAGATAAGATACCCCAAATATTCTACTTTTTCCATGAAAATGTTTTCTACTTTGAATTTTATTTCCAAATAAACCAGTATTTTGGTTTTGCTCAAGGCAAAAATAGCACAAGGTAAGGAAATTAACTAGGTTTCTCTCCTCGCCAACCCTCATGTCTGTCTCCTTCAGACTCTTGAATTCAGTGGTGGCTGGAGTCTGTTACTAATCCCTCACACTGAACAGTATTCTAAGGAGTAGAAAAGGAGTCTTGAGTAGTATTGTTGCAAGGTTTCCTGCGCGAATGGAATTTTTGTGACTGTGTGGTGTCTGAAAATATTTTGGAAGGCTCACCATGCCCTTGTTGGGTTTCTGTTAGTAGCTGGGTTTTCTACGATCTTCTTTGACAGTAGTATAATGAAAGGTACTGTCATTGGATGCTCCTTGTCATGTTCCAGCGTTTGTCAGCTATTTCCCTGGAGTAAGCCCTGGGTGTTCTGGAAGTGGCTCTTCTGTAGCCTCCCTATTCATGCTGTGTTGAACCAGGCCCTAATCCAGAGGGTATGTACAGACTGCTCAGCTCCAGCTGCCTGATGACAGGCCCCTGAGACTGAGCCCATTGCTCCCGCCATGCACACCCCTTGCCAGTAACTCACCTCCATTAAAAAGATGGGCCAATTCATACTAATGCTTGCTCATTGCTGCCTGGGATTTGTCTGTGCATGTGGAGGTACAATTTGTTGTCCTTTTCGGTGCCCAGTTTCATCTTCCAGAAGCCAAGAAAATCAGAGTCCCCTGGAAGCAAGAATGAATAGAGACTGAGAGAAAATTCTTTTGAGCGTTTTCAGTGCAGAGGCAAGATTTAAGGCAGTTAGTATCACTGGCACTGCTGACTGCTGAGAACAAAAATTTTCCTTGGGGAAGTGCTTGAGATATTCCTGAAGGACATTCTCTTTTTGGCTGGAACTCTGAAGCATATGGCTCGCACACAGGGAAACCTGGCTGTGCTCTACTTGTTACAACCAGATGTTTTGGAAGAACATCCCAAAGACACCACTGGTAATAAGGACTGTGCCACATGTGGCTGTGTTAACCTCTACGATAATGTTTTCACTAAGACTCAAGCGTCCCACACTGCCAGGTTCCTAATTCCCTGAGAACTAACCCATTCCTATATCTTAAAGGCATTTAAGTGGGAATATTGGTTCTATGAGATTTCTTCCTGGGTAATAGAGAATGACTAGAAAAATTTTTAATTTCTAGAAGAAATTGGTTCAAGAAATGCTCATTTTATTGACTGATTAGAAGTTGGTGTGGTCTAATATGAAATAGTTCTGAGTAAGTTTGCCTCTGGGTATTTCCCTAACAGTGACTATGGCTATGAGAGACATAGTAATGGGCAATGCCTGCCAGCTTTTTGGTTCAACCCCTCCTCACTGTCAAAAGACTGCAGCGTGGGACAGAGCTACCTCAACAGCACGGGGTGAGTTTTGGTGGTAATGGCCAAGCTCTTCTGCCGATGAGTAAGTGTTACACAACATAGTTCCTTCTGATCAAAGACCGGACTTGTTTTCCCCAACACAATGCATTTCTTGATAGAGTGTTGGTGTTTGTCACTATATTACTGCAATTAAACATTTCACATGCATGTGTCTGTGTATTTGTGTGACATGTATGTGTGTACTTGCAGGTGATAGGCATATATGTGTGTTTGGGGGCCAGGGGTTAAACTCACATGTCTTCCTCAATTGCTTCTTGCTGAAATTTTTTGAGACAGGATCTCTGACTGAATCTAGAACTCACCAATCCAGCTATACTAGTTGGCCAATGAGCTTCAGGGATTTGTCTGCCTCCACACTACCACTTCTGGGGTTGCAGCTATGTGCCGTCATGCTTAGCTTTTCACGTGTGCACTGGGATTCTGAATTCTGGTGTCTACCATGCTGTCTTTCCAGCCCAGACATTTAAGCTTTTGATTTACATATTTAATTTTAGAAAAAAATATATAAATATGATTCCTATATTTAAAAGTCCAACTTACTTCATCACCTCAATTCTGGCCCTATTTCTCATACAACTGTGATCTGTATGGTATGTAGGTTTCTACACACTTCTTGGCATTTTTTCCAACAATTAATTACTTCAAGAGAAATCTATAAAATCAACTTGGAAGGTTTTTTTATACTATTTACTTCTAGCTATGTTGTTCTTTAATTTTCCTTTTTCATTCAAAAATATATCTTAAGCATCGTTCTAAGTCTGAACAGATTGGGGTGCTTTTTTATTCCATTCTTCTAAATACTAATGGATTATGTAATTATCTGTTTTTTTTTTAACATGGACAGTTGGGCTATTCTTTTTTGTTTTTCTTTTTTTGTTTTTGTTTTTTTTCTGCCATGATAAACAAAGTTACAATCAACAGTCTTTACCCTTGTTGTTAAAAACCACTCCAAGATAATTAGGGTTTCTTTTGTTAATTGAGAGTATTTCTTTTAGCTTGCAGAGCAGATTACATTTAGTAAACTGGTTCCGCTTAGGTTCCCATATCAGACACTGCCAATGTTTCTCTCACTAAGATGAAAAAATTAGGTCCTGCTCACATGCTGCCCAGGAATCCCACAGACTAGAGATTCACGGTAATCAACTAACATCTTCTTGAAAATCTGATGCCAGTGGATTTTGTGAAGCCAAACTGCAATGAGAGGGAATTACGGTTTTCTTCCCAGTTGAGCAGTTGAAAAAGGTCATTTCAGACTAAATAAACAATAAGACTGACCCTGGTGGCAAGATCCACAGGAGTTATTTTCTATTTACACTGTTGAAGAGTTTTAGAATTAAGTAACCAAGCTGACACTCTCTCCAGTGCCACCCTTAACCTCTGTTGTCAGCCCGAGTCAGTGTGTAGCTTATAACTGCAGGATGAAATGCAGAAGACTCAAGGCTGTAAGAGTAGCCTGACATACATACTGGCCTACCTGCTGCTTCCTTGATAACCAACTCTCCATCTGGTTGTAGAGCATAGAGTGCAGACATATAGTCAGAACGTGAGCGGAGTGAGATCATCTAGTTAAAGGTTAATCACAGCGAAGGCTAACGAGCAAATCTATGAGCACCCCACCTCCGAGGGCACGTTCGGAAGCATGAAGTGAACTCTGTGCTCCTCGTTTATTTATTTGTAAATGGTTTTCTGTATAAATAATTAGTCTTCTTTTAGAAAAAGCTCATTACTTTGTGTATATAGCCCTGTTCCCAGGTACACCCACCTCACCAGGATGGAAAGCTTCAGCATAGGATATTATTATGCCCAATAAAAATAAAAATGCTATTTTGAGGAGATAGGAACTTTTTTTTTTATCAACTTGCCTGTAGACATGAATGGACTCACATTTTTTCTCTTGCAGCTGATAGACAGTATCCAGAGGAGACAGCTACAGCTGTAAACAAGTGAAAGCTGCACTGCACCTAGGAGTCTTCCTGCTTTGTGGTTTGGTCCAGAGATGTCAGGATTTTTTTTGTTTGTTTGTTTGTTTGTTTTTCGAGACAGGGTTTCTCTGTGGCTTTGGAGCCTGTCCTGGCACTAGCTCTGTAGACCAGGCTGGTCTCGAACTCACAGAGATCTGCCTGCCTCTGCCTCCCGAGTGCTGGGATTAAAGGCGTGCGCCACCACCGCCCGGCCAGATGTCAGGATTTTTAACGTGCACACAGTGCAACTCTCTGCTCTGTTTTCCACTGTTGGCTCCCTCTACCTTTCTTCTTTTGTCCTTACAACTTTTTCACATCATCAGAGCCAGAATTCAAGTAATGAGGCTGAAACAGGTTTTCTGCCTTAGATGCACTAAGTGTTAAATATGTGTGAAGAAGTTGTATTTAGTTCAAAAGAGGGGTGTCTTGCTATCTGCTGCTGATCTTTAGTCTACAGTTTGTTTCTTTGTGCCTCGGTTTCTTAACCTATGGGAATTTCTTTTTTTATATTTAGCTTGCAATTAAATGTGGTAGTGTACAGAGAATATGTCGCCTAAATACCAAGACACAGTCATTATTTTGTGAAATACAGATCACACCTATTGCTATCAGTTAATCATTTTTCTGAGGTGGGGGATTAAAAGAGAGAAAAAGTTTTTACTTATTGTGAATGTTTAATCTAGGCCTGCATGATCCTTAGTGGCCTCTGTAGGGTTTATGTCAATGACATATTAATCAACATTTCTTATCTGTAAACCAGAAAATGGGATATCCAAAGACCAATAAAGCTATGTGACTAGGAAGGGATGTGCCACACACTGTAATAAAGTCTCCTGATGAGGATGTGATATACCACACACAGCAAACCAGAAGCTGTATCTATCCCTCTACACCACCCAGACTGATGACTAGCTTGCTTGATAATTGAGAAAGTTTCTTCTTTTCTCAAACAATATGAAAACCACATTCATTGGTTTATTTTATAGCATGTAAATAATCAGATAGCTCTAAAACCTCCCCTGGCCTTTTTGTTTCTCTCCAGTAATGTTTCTATATATCTCAGATTGTGAATGCACAAGCTTATTTGGTTATATGTGGTGTTTATACTCTCTGGAAACAAGAAGCATATTGAAAATTTAAGTTGCTAAATTAACTAGGACATTGCTTATTTCATGTTACAGTGGAGACTGAGTTAGTTTATTCTAAGAAGAATAGGCAGTTTTCTTAAGAGACAGATTTATTCTTGTTATTCAGTTGGGGATATTCCTAGCTGTGTTCAAAAGAATGCATATAGAAATCTCTGTCTGTGGAATTTCTTTATAGGAGATGTGAATCCCTCATGGAATAATATTCAGACTCTGTTGTTCATGGTTAGTTGCTTAATACATGATAAGGATCTTTACTCAAGAGATTCACTTAAAAATAACTTAAGTGAAGTATCTATGCAAAAACATTTAGTGGGTCCATAAATAAAATATCACATATACATTCAAGTAAAAGAATAACTTCCATAGCATTGCCATATACTGAGATGTTTTAAAAATACGACAGTTATAAATATAATCCTCTATTCACCAGCCATAGACACAGACCTTGGGTAATCTGCTATTCTTGTGTGATTTCTATTTATAGTCTCATTGTGGGGGAATTCAGGTTCTTCCCAACTGACTGTTCCTGGTGACCTGTGGGGATCCTGATGTGCTATCCGATCTACACTCTATAAGATTCACCAGTGTGCATCAAGGAGAGTAATTAGCCTTAAAAGCAATACATATGTTGAAAGTCCACAGATAGGAAATCACTTACATTATTTATAGACTAATCCCTGCAGGAGACAGTGTTCCTGTTTTCTAGCCAAGACTCCTGTTGTCTCACAGTGGATACAAAATAATTGTTACCTGCTATGAAGTTGTCTCTTAGATGAGGTGTTTTATCTTTTAATGGGAAATAGATAATGGGCATGTTCCCATCGCGGAGACCTACTCTTTCAGATGACTGCTCCTACCCACCCCCCAATCACACTGAAATTACAGATTCCCTCACAGGTGTTATGACACTGTGGCATTGCTAGCTCTTCATTGTGTGACCTTAGGCAACTTCATAATCTGTCCCTCCTTTCCCTGTTAGGGAAAAAATGTACTGTAGTAGGTATTTTGAAATGTCTTCATCACTGGCAGTTCAATAACTGGTTGAGATGATTCAAAAGTAAAATTTGGTGTGTGTGTTCTCAAGAGGAAGGAAAACATTATCAGATTTAGTTGTACTATTGACTCAGATGGTGGATTCTGAGAGTCCCACTCAAGGCTGTTTCAGGAAATCATTTAGTTAAGTGTGTCCATATAAACAATTTCATCAAAACTGTCTCCAGAATTCAGCTGTGTTCCATTTACTTTTCAAATTGAGTTGTGCTTTTATACCATTTAATACAAGTAAAACTAACTGTCCACCTAGACCTGGCAATGACTCATATCAAGCTGTCAGTTCCTGTGTCTGAATACTTGGTTTAAAGGAAAAGTTCTGGGAGTTGTTACATTGATAAAACAAACAAACAATAACATGAACATAAAAACCTGCATAGTCAGTCATGGAAGTTCATTCTTTCTGAATAGAGATGCTTTGGCTGCTATGTATGATCATTGTTACCTTGTAGGGACATTTCTATGCCTAGTGAACCCTTGTCACATTACATACTATTTAAAGCACAAATGCCCATCCTTGGTACCATATGCATACTGACAACAGCTTCCAAAAAGATCTGCCATCCTGGGAGCCAGGTACATTCCATACTCACCAAGAAAGAGACAGCCTGTGTCCCCACCACACTGTCTTCCTTCATTCTCCCTGAATGTGGGAATGAAATAGGCAGCTTCAGTCCTGGTTACTAAGTCATGCTACTGTAGCTGCAACTCCCTGATGCCAATGAACTGTGGTTTTATATACCCTTTTATTTGTAGATATGAACTTGTACCTGTTGCTCATTGATACTTACCCTCCTGAAGTCTGTGAATATGTCAAGCCTTTGCCATAGCCTCTCCTCATCACAGCCTTCAATCCTGACACCTAACGCTTGCTCTTTTCCCTGCAAGCAAAGGCACAAACACAACCCAGTAATCGAAACTGTTTTGTTTTCTCACTGTGTGTGGCACTGTAGCCATCACTGTTTGATGGAGGAAGGTCATTGGTTGATTAAATAAAGAAGCTGCTTGCCCTGATAGGTTAGAACGTAGGTGGGAGGAAGAGGAAGTGAGCTCAGAGACTCAACAGCTCTCCTCTCAGGGCAGACGCCTCAGAGAGACACGATGCTCTACTCTTGCGGGCAGAGGCGAGAGCTCTGCTCTTTGAGGCACACTCGATGAAGCTCCGACCCAGGATGGACGTAGGCTAGAATCTTCCCGGTAAGCACACCTTGGGGTGCTACACACAGATGATTGGAAATGGGTTAGTCCAGGAGCGAGAGTTAGCCGAGAAAAGGGCTAAAGCTAAAGAGCCAAGCAGTGATTAAATGAATACAGTGTCTGTGTAATTATTTCAGGTAAAGCTAGCCGGAGGCGGCCGGGATGCGGCCGGGGTTCTGGGGACGCAGCCCCAACCGCTCATATTACAACAACTGTTCAGTGATAGCCCACCCAGAGGACAAGAAGATCTAGAGCTATAGTTATACCTTGATCTTTACATGGGATAAATACTGTGAATGAATAGACATTCATAGAAAAGCATGACGTCAAAGCTGAAGTTTAAAGGATGAGTCACATAATGACAGGAAGAAAAAGCATCCTGCTCAGAACAAGTAACATAGGTAAAGAAATCAGGTAGCATTTGTACGGCCTAGCATAGGAAGTACTCTGTGCCATAGAAAGACCCAAACTAGGAAAACCAAGAAGAGGTAATCTTATGGACCTTTATTTTGAACCTCAACTTTACTTACTTATGTTTTTGGAATATGAACATCCTGAATAGACATTTTTTAAATGATTTTGCTGCCACCACACCCTAGGCCAACCATCCTGTAGGTAACCACACCCTGGGTCAAATCCCCTGCCATAACCTTAAAGGAGCAAGAATAGGCTTGAACTCTCTGACTTTTGGTCAATGTAGAATGAATATACATCCATGGACTCAGACAATTCCCCTTCTCAAATTCATGACTTTTGAGATTTATTTGTGACCCATTTAGTTTAACCACGATCATCTATCTGAATGACCACTGGACTGAAACTATCCAATAGAGTCTATTGGACCATCAGTAGGTTTTCATTGGAAACCCATGACCAACTCTTTTCCTGAATCTATTAGTTGTTATTAGCTCAGTGGCGAGAGCTAGGACCTTCAGTGTCTCTCCTCCAGTCATACCCAAGTGTTGATGTGCCCAGTTTTTGTACAGACACAGTTAAGGCGCTGGAAGCTAATGTGAGTTAGTGATTTAGGTGGATGTATTTTATGTGAAAATACATTTTGAAGTCCTGTCTTTCTTCTAGCTTTTACATTATCCCCTCTTCTACAGTGTTCTCTGATACTTACAGGAATATCACAAAGGTCTAGTGTAGGGTCAAGCACTCATCTGCCACTTATTCCTAGCACCTAGTCATCCACGAGTCTGCCTCACAGTCACTTGAGTTCAGTGTGGAAAAAGGGGGCCTTCCCTGATTAAAGGTGAGAGTAGCATTTGTCAATGGATATAAACATTAAAAAGCAGATCCTCTGTTTTGACATTCCTGCCACAGAAGATTAGTTATGCTGCTGAAATAATGGACATAGCTATTACCTTGATTATCTTTCTATCGTGTCTACACAGATTAAAGCATAATATTACAGTCCTTAAATATAAAGTTTTTCTATCAATTAAAAATAGATTTTAAAAAAAATACATACTGAATTAAGATGTGCCAAGATTAGGCAATAATGTCATCATATTCTACAATGAATGCCTGTAGTCGTCCGCAGTTCAGTCACATCACCACAAACTCAGAGGACAAATACTAAATTGAAACATCATGGAATATAGCTGCTTTTACTGTTTCTTTCCAGTTTAGTTTCACAAAGAAAATATAAGGCTTTTTTTAAGACTGTCAGGCAGCATAGAAAGTAAAATAAAAGAAAGTATGAATAAAAAGTAGAAGGTTAGGAAGGCATATAAGATGGGAAGGAAGAGAATAGCTGGAACGGGGGCTGTTGGAGTAATAAGATACTGTCTACTGATGAGCCACAGGTAATATCAAAGGCGCATTTCCAGAATGTTTCCTTTTCAGTAATTGTAAAAAGACTCCCTTGCCATTACAAAGCACTTTTCTTTGTGGCAGATTGAAGAATGCTTTACCAACTAAATGCATCCCTGTAATATTCAGACCTCAGGTCCAACATAATCATAAGTTGCCTTGTTATTATGGAGGTAGCAGTCCCATTTAATAACATATTAAATGCATTATTCATTTATGTAACTCAGACCCAGGGACAGCTGCTGAGATGAAAACAGAACCATTCTGTGATGCGAAAGGCAGGTGTGTGCTGACTTGAGTAAATTAACTCTGTATTTCTGCACAATTTTCTTTTCAATTTCAGGGACAGGTCTGGTCGGGCTAATGTGATGCCATTTTCATCCGAGATATAAAATGGTTTCAGAATGGATTTTAATGAGCATTAAAAAGAAAAATTGCCAATGGTCCTCTTAGTGGCAGATTCCCAGAGGGTTGGATTCGTGCTTTGGATTTAAGCAGAGTCCTGTAGCTACAGGATTTGGGAAAGCCCAAGTGATGATTGGTCAGAACAGCAGCAAACAAAGGAAGAGCGCTCTCTCTGATGATGGCAGTGATGGATGATAAAAGCCCAGGTTTCTCTAGCTGCTTGCCAAGGCAGAGCCACAGGTGTGTTTAGATTCTAAGTAATTAAGAATCCCAACCACCTTCCATTTGCGCAGAGCTATACTGCAGAAACATGCAGGCAGCTTTGATGCAGTTATACACTCTGAAAGGCCATAATTATACCAGACGGCCTTGCTAATCAATGTCTTCACGTCTTTGCTGGTAACAAAATGCTAGCGGTTTCCAACACCTACACTAGAGTTTCTTTCTTTATACCGTTTTCTTCAATCATTCTCACCTGCCATGACTCTTTCTCTCTCTCTCTCTCTCTCTCTCTCTCTCTCTCTCTCTCTCTCTCTGTCTCTCTCTCTGTCTCTCTCTCTCCTCTCTTCTGATGTTTATTCATAAACACCTAAACTGGACTGATAATCAAAATCCTCAGACATGACAATACACCACCCCAGTGGACAGTGATCATAATGCTAATGGGAGGGTTTGGGGTTCTCCTGTTGGTCTAGATGTTGAAACCCTGAGGTGCTGGATAATTAGGAGACGATAGAGTCCACAAACCTTTATCATTAGAGGGGGTATCTGAGCCATTGTCCTGCAGGCATTTTCAACATTTAAGCTGAAACAGCCATGCCATTGTCCACGCCCTGTTGCCTAGCTGTTGCGGGAGGTCCTTCCGCTCCTCCAGCCTATAGCCACTGAGATACCAGTCCATTGGGGCGTGGTCTCTCTCCCTTTAAAAAAGCGGCCACTTCCCTCTCCTCTCTCTCTCTTCACTTCCTGCTCCACCAGCGACTCTACTCCCTTCCTGGTTGCGCAGAGGGCTGATGGCGATTTTTAAGTTTTTTCCCCTTTAAATAAATACCACCTTATTAATCATAATTCCAAACTGCTGTGGCATTGTTTGTGACTT
This sequence comes from Microtus ochrogaster, assembly GCF_000317375.1. Classification (NCBI taxonomy): domain Eukaryota; kingdom Metazoa; phylum Chordata; class Mammalia; order Rodentia; family Cricetidae; genus Microtus; species Microtus ochrogaster. Next base: position 77,945,146 of record NC_022015.1, on the reverse strand, counting down.
ACGCCTTCACCTAGCCTTGCATTTATTTGAGATACAATGAGGTTAGGTTATTAAGGAGCTTACACTTCAAAGTCACAGACAGGAATAAAATCATGCAAAGGATTTTAGCATGAAAATAATCAATTAAGACTTAGGTGGTCAGAAGTGCAATCTCACTCCATTTAAAGGGACACTGAAATGGAGTAGAACAGAAAAAGGATGCTCATGTGACCGATGGTCCAGGATCCTGGCTGTGTGAAATTGAGAATGTTAGTTAACTCTTCTAAGTCCCAACTTTCTATCTACATACTGGGAATGACAGTAATGGCTTCCTCACTAAAGACATGTGAAAATAGATGAAGGAAATCATGCAGAGAGCCTGTATCATAATCAGAGCACAGGAATAATTCTGGAAATGTGAATTTGTGTTTTTGTTGTTGCTATTTTCCCATTCTAGTCTAGAAATTTTGTTTTTGAGAGAGTAAGAGGTAAGCTGCCCTGTAAAGGATGGGTGAGCTCTAAGTAGCACATAGAGCATGGAGGAACGAACCAATGCTTCCTAAGGGATTAGTGAGTAAGATTTGGCTGGAGTCATATGAGTTTGCTTCGGATAAAGAGTTCAGAGAGGCAGAAAGGAAGCAGAATGCTAATAGAGAGCATTAAGTAGTGGCTTATATTTCAACATATTCTGAGGCTGGTTGGATGCCCTACAGGTTGGAAGTGGGAAGGTGAAGTCATAATATTTTTAAATAGTTAGTAATAGTTCATCAACATTTACTAATTTAATCTTTTTGCCTTAATTCATTTGATCTTGTACCTATACTACAAGGTAATTTAAGTATTAATTATCTACTTAGTCTTAATTCATAGTGTATGAAGATCTTTAACAAAAAAGCATCTTATTTGTTTCTCAGTCCTAGTTTTAAGTAGTCAGTCTGGAGTCTTGCCAACAGAGGAAAGCATACTTGTTAGGTATCATGGATTAGAAAAGCACCTGCAGGCAAATCCAGTCCACCACCAGTGATGTAATGAACAGACTTTAAAGGGGAGCCAAGTTTGTTCATTTAACCAGTTGTCTAGGCCAGTATCAAGATTTAGTATCTAAGCCGGGTGGTGGTGACGCACGCCTTTAATCCCAGCACTTGGGAGGCAGAGCCATTTGGATCTCTGTGAGTTTGAGACCAGCCTGGTCTACAAGAGCTAGTTCCAGGACGGGTTCCAAAACTACAGAGAAACCCTGTCTCGAAAAAAAAAAAAAAAGATTTATTATCTAATCTTTGGTCTAAAACAGTGGGAAACTGGGTTAAACAGCTTCTAACGTGAACTCTGCATTAACCCTAAAAAGGGAAGTTTGGGAAATCAGGTACATACATGCTTAATGTACTCACTGTACACACTGCAGTGGGTGATATAGAACCTAAGAATTCTTAAAATTGCTGTGCTAAAATCATAGACTTAATTTACCACAGATAGAATGAATTGCATAAGATAAGTTTGTAAAGTGACCCATTGTTTCTGTTAAGGTTAAACAAAGAATAAAGGCAATAGTATAGGTTTACTCAGTTTTCAGATGTTTAATAATCTTCAAAATAAGGCTTCCAGGCTTCATCATTCATGAAAGAATGAGCACATATTACCAAACCTTCCCTCTTTTCTTGTCTTTTGCTGCTACTTGTACCCTTTGCTTCAGTCTGAGTCACATACCCATAGTAATCTATGCTTTCTCTGACTTGCACATAGTCTGACAATATGCACATTTACCCCTACTTTCTCCAATCCATAGCTTTACATTCCACACATTTAGCTGCCCAGTGTCAACTACAGTCTGGATGGAAAATCACAGGGATGAATGTGCTGCATTCTGGAATGAACACTTACCCAGCTCTGCATGCTTCTCCATGTCTGTATCATACCCTTAATTTCATCTCTTCTTATAAAGATAGCATCTTTTTACATCATCTTCAATGATGTGAGTGCAATATAAAACCCAAATTCACACAAATTTTACGACAGTCTTTATTTTACACATTTACTTTGCCATTAGGTTTTGTTTTAGCTTGTTATGCTTAATTTGTAAATTAATCTTCATTTATAGGAAAAAAGCATACCAGTTCCAGATTTTAATACTCTCTGCCATCATAGATGTTTCACTGGGTGTTCTAGTATGTATATATCACTGGGTGTTCTAGAATGTGTATATCACTGGGTGTTCTAGTATGTGTATATCACTGGGTGTTCTAG
>NC_022015.1:77931689-77942765 GCF_000317375.1 Microtus ochrogaster | reverse complement strand
TATCACTGGGTGTTCTAGTATGTGTATCACTGGGTGTTCTAGTATGTGTATCACTGGGTGTTCTAGTATGTGTAAATCACTGGGTGTTCTATTATGTGTATACAAGGGGCAAAAGAGGACAAACTTGGTGCTTTTTCTAATCCACAATTCTGTAATCTTTGAATTATCATCTAAATTATCTCTATGTATTTTCAACTGATTATTAACAGTGATCCAAGAGATCAAGTCTATGCATATCTCACAGCTCCCAATGAAGGAAAGATTCATCTGTTGAGTAGATGTCTAAAAGAAGTGAATAGCAGGCTAGAGAGCTGGTTCACAATGAGCTCTGACTACAGATCCAGGAGGTGCAGTGCCCTCTTCTGGCCTCCCTCGGAGTCTGCTTGCTTGTGGGTATACATACATACACTCATGTACATACACATACACAAAACAATGACATAGTTTTTAAAAGTCAATGGAAATGCTAATTATAGTTATTAATTCTTGATTTGTTTTTTTCCTGTTGCTGGATGACATGTCCATTACTTTCTTTGTCTTTGTGGCAAAATATGTAACAAAACCAATTTAAGGTAGGAGAGTATTGTTTTTGTTCACAGGTTGAGAGATTCAGTCCCTCATGTCAGGGAATAAATGACAATGGGAACTTGCAATGCAGCTTGTTTGCATCTTAACTGATCAAGAAACCAAGGGATCAATGCACTTTAAGACTCATCTCAATGATAGTATGCCATCTATGCCCCCTGCATAAAAGTCCTTCCACCTCCCAAAGCAGGGTCACCAGCTGGGTACCATATGTTCTCACAAATGAGCCTATGGAGGACATTATACATTCAAACAGTAAAAGGTACTTTATATGAATCATCTCAAATACTGCTGGCAACATGAAAGGTCTGCAGTTAGGGGGTCATCATGCTACGCTATAGGTCTTGTTTTGAATTTCAGTAGTAATTACATGACCTGATGTATGACTTGTGAATTTCTACACATAGGTATAGAAAAGTGGTCTCCAATAACTGCACGGATGGCGTAAGAGAGCAGTATACTGCCAAACCACAGAAGTGCCCAGGGAAGGCCCCTCGAGGGCTCCGGATCGTCACTGCAGATGGAAAACTGACAGCAGAACAAGGACACAATGTCACGCTCATGGTACAGTTAGAAGAGGTAAGGCTGACTCCTGTCTGTCCTCTGCTTTGTAAGACACGTGATATTCCGACAAAATTGTGGCTTTGTTTACATATCCTTGTTCACATTCTCAAGTTTTAGTTGCAAATATTTTTGTTATTTTATTCTACTTTTGGCTTCCTGTCTGCCGTTGCCGTCTCTCTTTCCCTGACACATTCTCCAGTTTCTTTCCATTTACTGCAAATTGGTTTTCACTCCTTTACATCCGTGGTTCCCTTTGGATTTAACTCTTCTTTATTGGCATTGTTAGGATAATACTTTCTCAAATTGTGTGAATGGTTTCCCCAGAATAATTAAATACAAAGACTTAATCAAGTGAAAAAATATGTGCTTTTGCCTCTCTCAGCCTGACATCATTGCTTTTCTTTCCAAAAGCAACAGGCTCGTTAAATATACTGATCAAATATAGCACTAAGGTATAAATTAGTATAAAGTCTTTGACAGTTGAGACTTTGTATCTTGGTAACACAATGAGGATATCATTATGAGCACTGATTACTCTTTGACAAATGATGTTTGTCTGAAATGTATGACTATGTGGGTGGAGAATTGAAGAAAAATGTGTTCTATGTCCTTAGAACTGTGCGAAGGCAAACTTGTCATCTTGGAATGAGGTAGATGTTTTTTTAAGATTAAGTATGTTAAATACATGACCTCAGTTATTAAATTAGGGGCTATCATCCTGTCTGCAACCACATTTTCTGCATATTCAAGTTCAGCCAGCATTCGACGGAAGATAACAGGATTTTAAAATGAAAGCAATGAAATCAACACCAAAGTGCACAGGGTTGGCTTTCAGCCTTCTCTTCCAAGAAGCCAGTGGCCCTCAGTCTTCAACATATGTGAGTTGCCTGTATACATGGCCACATATGCACATTTCGTTCAGTTGTATCTGGTGGAAGTTAAGAATACTCACTCATGTCAGTTGGTGATGGCACACATCTCTAATCCCAGCACTTGGGAGGCAGAGGCAGGTGGATCTCAGTGAGTTCAAGGCCAGCTTGGTCTACAAAACAACTTCCAGGACAGCCAGGGCTGTTACACAGAGAAACCTTGTCTTGAACAAAGAAACAGAAAAGACTACTCATTCATAAGAAATACAGCTACACACAGTCTTTCTAGTAAAGCAAAAAAGCAGGACAAGGAATGGGAGTAAGAAACGCAAATCCAGAAGATTTAGAGTGTGACAGGAGGGGAAGATGAAGGAGTTACGATTGTGTGGCCATGTTTAATCAAAACCGTAAGTATTTTTTCTTATAATTGCCATTATTTTTGAGATTGTAATTACATCATTCCCCCTTCCTCCCTCAAACCCATCCCATGTGCTCCTTCCTTACTCACAGTGAAATTTGTGACCTCTGCTTCTTTAATTCTACATTTAAGTAACATACAAATTGAGTATATTATTTTGATATATTTGGTGATATATATATTTATATATTTAGGAGTATGTGTGTGTAACAAAATCATAAGTATTTTCGCTTAATCTTTCCAAGTCATTGCACTTAACTGTTTATAGGCTTCTATGAACTGATTCTTTAATTTTTAAAAAAGATTTATTTATTTACTTATTATATATGCACTATTCTGCCTGCATGCATGCCTGCACTGTAGAAGAGGGCACCAGAACTCATAGTAGATGGTTATGAGCTACCATGTGGGTTTTGGGAATTGAACTCAGGACTTCCGGAAGCTCAGCCAGTGCTCTTAACCTTTGAGCCATCTCTCCAGCCCTATAATCTTATTTTTGGTTATTATTCATTGAAATTAAAAAATCATGAATCATTTTAGGCCAAGTCGCATTTTTACTATCCATGTAAACTATCTGGGATCTTCTGTTTCAGGCTGACATGAGAATTTGAAAGGTAATCTCTTCTAATTAGGAGAAACTACTATATTAATCATTAGTGTATTCACATATTTGCAAGACAATATGTAAAATGCATGTAATATATATATATATATATATATGATAATAGGATATGTATAGCATATTTACATAGTGGAATAGTGTGCCATAGTAAAAAAGAACAAACTGAAGTTATGGAGAGATACTTGGGGATGAATCCCATTCCAATAATTAGCTTTAGAAGTAAGATAGGAAAAAATAATTTGTGTATTTGTAGGACTGTAGGTGGAGTTTTCTGTCCCATTAGCCATCTCCCAAACACCTGCACTGAGAATTTATTAAGTATAAATGCTCGGCAAATAGCTTAGGTCTATTACTAGCTAGCTCGTACAACTTAAATTAACCCATATTTCTTAGCTATGCTCTACTATGTGCCAGGACCTTTTCCCAGCACGCCATATTCATCTTGCTTCTCTCTACCTCTCCTGGTGACTCTGCCATCCCCCCAATCCTCTTTTTGTCCACAAATACTGCCTAACCTTTTCCTGCCTAGCTATAGGCCAGTCAGATCTTTATTAATCAATGAGAGTAAGACGTATTCGCAGTGTACAAAGAGATTGTTCCATAGCGTATAACTTCAGGGCTGGCCTTTTGGTTTGAGTAGACTATTAGAGGGGTACTCTTTCCTGGGGAAGACTGTTTCTTCCTGCTGTCAGTATTCCTTAGTTTCCTGTAGTTCGTTTTTGAAGGTTGATTGTCTCTTTCCCATTTCCATGTTATCATACCTATTTGTGCCTTTCTTAGTTGATTGTATTTATAAATTTAGGAGTGTGTGTTTGTATGTATTTGTGTGTCTCTGTGTGTATGTGTTTCTGTGTGTGAGCAATGAAAGAAAAAGAACATAAATTCTAGAAAGAACAAAAGAGGATGCATGGTAAAAGCAGAAAGAACGAAATGGAAGGAATAAATGATGCAGTTATATTTTAATTTCAGAAACTTAATAATTAATAAATGTAGCATTATTCCACTAAATAAGACTGCAGAGAAAGCTAAGACTAAGTGATGATAAAAGGAGACTAATTATTACTCTTGTTGAGTGGGTGGTGAACTGACAGAATTTGGGCAATATGAGCAGTTTTGTTACTTGATTTGTTGGTACTAAATAGATATGCCTACTTTTTCAAATTAATTTAATTTGCATATTTAATACTTTGTATATTTAAAAGTTTATACAAAATACAATAGTTTATGCTTGTGTCTTGAGACTGGCAAAAAAAACCCTATCTTGGAGTTTTGGAGTACCAATACTCTAACCTAAACTTATCTACATATTAAATGAGGGTGGATGCTCCTTCTCATAGGCAGAAAAAACTAACTATGACATCAGAATAACAACTTTTTGAAGTATTGGGTACTTATGCTAGGGCAGAATTTACGCTGAATTCCAGCTACATGAACATAATACAGCCAAGCTTAGGGGGTATAACTTTCTGTCTAGGTCAGGTTCTGTGTTTTTCATCATGACAGAGAACACAGTTCATAGCTAGGAGTCAGGGTCTCGCCTACTCAATTCCCTTTCCATGTAACAAGAGCATCATGCATCTCATAGAAGACTGAAGATGTGGAAACATTGGGAAGTTTGTTTATGAGATGTGTTCAAGATGAGAAAAAATTTATCAAGTCAGTCCATTCCAGATGAGCGCCCAGAGCAAGCATAGCAGGTATGAAATATGCTGCCTTCTGTTGCCAGACACAGCTCCTTCATATCCTTGTCTTCTTGGGCAGAAGATGACTCACCTCAGATGAGCAGAGCCTGGGGACCTCACACATGATGATCAGATTCTGTACTAATTACTGACAGCCTCGGTTTTACTTTTTCTCTGTTGATTTTGTGCATCTGCATGGGTGATTTGTGGGACGAACAATGAAGAATAAATGAGAAGCCAGTGAGCATTCACATCTACGCAATGATAGCAATTCAGATGTCAGAAACTTAGTGAGCATAAACTGTTCTGGCTTGTACACGTCTCTACAGAGTTTTTTCAAGAAGATCTCACATGAGCCTTACACAGAGAGGTGATAGCCTCATCGAAGGCACAGAAAAGCACAGTTACTTACCTGAGATCATGCATTTACTAAATAGGGGAGCAACAGTCAGACTCAAGCATTGTCATTTTACCACTTCCCTGAGGTACAAAGAACTAATTTTGGTGCTCAAGCCTCATGTATTTTCCAAGCCTTTTTCAATTTCATAAGCCTTGGCTGGTATGGGTAGCTACAGTGATCTGGAAACAGAAGAAAAGCTGAGTTCTCATGCACGAGAGCCAGAGTGGCCTGTGGCTGCCCCCGTGTTTTTGTGTAACATACAATTCAACAAAGCTATTAAAATAACCTTCTAGATCTTCAAAATGTATCCACAGATTATGGAAGATATTCCTACAAATCTAGATACTATTTCTTCTCTTGGGTTTCCCCACTTTGCATAATTTTGCCTTTATTAATGTGCACCGTGTTCTAAAGGCTATTGATAAACAAGATAAAGTAGCACCCAAGGAGTTCAATGTTCATGACCATGTATTAAAGATTAGTCTAAATTGAACTATCATTTAATAAAAAATGAGTATTATCGGGCATGCTGGCACATACCTTTAATATCAGTACTTGATAGAGAGACAGGTGGAGGTTTCCAGGCCAGCCTGGAAAACAGCATAACCAGTTGCTGTTCAGTGAGACATTATCTAAAACAAATGAAAATAAAAGCAAAACTCCTACATATTAAAAAATATGATATGTTGCTACACAAGTAAAACATGGGCCTATATATCCTCCTCAAAATTTCCTAAATTTCATTTCTTACTTGAATCTGATACGCCAGTTACTCTGAAAAGAGTGCCTGCCTCTTGCTCTACACCTAGTACCATGCTATGTAACAAGAGAGATAGCTATTCATGTCACGCCTCTGATGTTGGGGAAACAGTAAGACTTTCAAGTGCCCAAGAACCCCAAATGTCCACGCTACTTTCACCACAGTCATGGTTAATGCAGAAGCAAGTGAAAGATTCACCTCCTCATGTTGGTATTGAAATTTAACCCAAAACTTGTGCTTCTGTCGCATGTTAAATTTATGCTTCACCTTTCCTATTTTCCCTCTATGGAGTTAGGCTTAAGGGTGATCTTCCTTTGCACTTAGTAACTTGCATTCGAACCCACTCCATGTAATCTCCATTTTCTGTGCATGTCAACCAAACCATTAAGAAATCAAAAAAAAAATAGCATAAGAAATCAAGTTTCTTCCCAGATAGTTGCATATTCATTTTTTTTGTTTTTCAATAAATATTTTGCTAAGTGCCAATTTTTCAGCTTGTACTTTCCGTTTGTTATTGACTCTGTTGTGAGAACATATGCTTTGAGTTAACTGGGACAGCAGTCCAATCATATGAAGTAAGAAGCACGAGAAAATTCACATAAATAAATCTAATCTGTTGCACGATATTGTAATAACATTTTGAAATCTCTCAATAAGCCATGGATATCACTGAAGTAGAAACTGTGTCACCATAAGCTACAACTTCAGCGTATGTGCTCCAAAGGTCTAATACCTCAGTAGGAGAATAAAAAAATCCAATAAGCGTGTGTGGATTTGGATTGCTTGCCCTAAGGGAATATAGATAATGCCCAAACTTGAAAGGAAAAGATTCTTAAACTCAAGTTGTATCCCAGCATCTTAAAGCTTTCATCTGAAAACAAAATCTCTTCTTTTATCCTGAACTAGTTTATCTCCTAATTCTAACGTAAGAGTATCAATGCAAGCACTGTTGAAAACAAGAGAATGTCTTACTGACAGAAGGAATTCAATGGCAGAAAGTGCCTATGCTCCTACATAGTCCTATGTATTCAGTATATACCCAAGCCACGATGTTGTTAAGTTTGATTATATCAAATTGAATGGAAACCCCTTCATGCACAAAGTATATGACATCACCCTCAAAACATAGAAGACAGAACAGTTGAGTAACATAATTCAAACAGAGTCCCACAAGATTCTTATCTGGTGTTACTCAACTCTGTAACCATAACTTTGTTATGGTTGATTAGAAATTCCACTGTCATATAACCAATTCCTGTTGCTTTTAAAGTTATCGAACATATAAAGAAGGACCCTGATTAGGAACAGCATTGCAGAGAAATGAAGGTATGTGACTCACGGTGGCAAAGTCAAGAATGATGTACACAAGCACATGTGTGCATACACACACATAATAGTTCATTAATAATAATCATTTTATTGATAACTGAAACAACACATTATTGTTTCATTAAAAACCAAGAAGAAATTGTTCAAGGAACCAACCTAGGAGGGAAATGGAAGAATCCATGAAATTTTATCTGAAAAGTCAAACATTTCCAGCTATGCCCAAATATTAAGAGGCCAGTCAAAAGTATTTTGTACTGAAACCCAAGCATGCAATGAGAGGTGGCATCTCTGTTTGTAGACTCCTTCATGATGGATAACCTCTAGATCACTAATGAACACCTAATGAGCCCGGAGACTTCCACTACCATCACTCAGCACTGCAGAGAGATCCGGTGCGAGCCTGGCAGGCACGCAGTGACCAGGAAGGGCCTAATCAGTCTTAGGAACTCAACAACACTAATTTGGAAGGCCTTTATCTGAAAGAGCTGCTAGCCAGAAGTGGTGTCTGTGTGCTACAGAAGATAATTAAATCTGTTTAAAACAGCTGTATGAATAAGGAGAGGCAATTCTCTGCATATTTTAAGGCTTGAAAATTAAGGCTGAGGCAAGGGATTAAAACTAAAAATTTGGTCTGTATCCCATTGTTTAAATACTTCAATTTATATACAAAGAGTAGAACTCAATAAGCAAAATTTTTGGTTATAGTTTCCATGGGATTTAACTGTGAAGCATGAGGAGAGAGGGCTGTGTCCTCATTAGATGGATGCATACCAACTGTATTCTTTGGATTATGTAAAGAGTTACAGGGACATTAAAGTCCCCAAAATGTAATCATAAAAACAAATACTTCAGGATACTTCAAGCGCTCAGATAACAGAGAAGTCCACTTTGGATGAAACTTCCTAAGAGATCCTTCTTTATTTGGACATGTAACCGAATTTGGCTTTAATCCTTCCCCCACTAGAAAGCCTATTTGAAGCCACAAGAAGTGGCACAAAGAGGCAGCTGACTGAATGTGTTTGGGACAGCTATCAGAGCTGCTGATATTCAGTTCACTCCTAGAAGCCTAGTTATTACTTCTCCTCCTACACAAAGAAGTGGGGGCAAATATCAACAAGCCATGAAATTTGAGATTTTCTCATGTCTTATTCCTTCTTCCTTCCTGCTTTATTCTCTTTGCCTCTAAGAATTAATTGAGACATTTTCTCTCTTTTCCCTTCTTGCCTCAGGTTAAAAGAGAAAAATAAATGAGTTAGGCAAAATAGGTTGATTTCAGGGAGCAGTCTGGTGTCTCAGTTCATATTGCATTGGTTAGCAGCTTTCTCTTGGGTCCCATTTTTCTCTCTTCTCAAAACTGGACCTCATACAAGACAGTGTTCATATTCATTGGAGTCATAGATGGCAGATGTTTATAGTCTACTTTGAGAAGCAAAGAGAGAAACAGTATATTAGTGATAGTTCCAGTTCAGTGAACATTCCAAAGTCTGGTGACATGTTTTCGTCTTCAGGTTGGATTTTTAGTGTCCTACCCTGCTTGCTGAAGGCATTCCACTCCATCTTCCTTGAAGGCAGCCACCCCAGGATCAGAGGTTCCCTCATCCTTGTCTGAAAGGCAAGCCTTCTCCTGCAGTTCTTCGCTGATTGCTCTTCTCCCTGCACCAGGTGCTCAGCCCTAAACCTCACCCACAGCTGATGTGAAACTAAACACCTACTGTGGGACAGGAAAACTTAAATACACCCTTCTTCTTCACCTAAATGTAGGTGCTACTCTAACATCCTGAAAAGATGTCAATATACCTATTTTTAATATGACACATTTCAAAAATAAAACAGGAAACTCGGCTTATCTGAAATAGAAGTGACTATTTCTATTTCATGAGGGTCATGTCTCTACCCATCTTTAATTTATAAGAGAAAAAGTAGAGAGCCATTTGTGCAAAGTATGGTTTGAGCACGATCTAACTGTGACATCTGTCACCCGCACTACCAGGCATGATTCAGCTCATCTGACTGCATAAGAGGATGTCTCCATCTTCCCTCCTTCCCTTGCATCTTTCTCTTCAAGAGTTGCATGTTCATTTAAATAGGAACACTGTCCTACTTAGGACAGAAAATGAACTAGAGAAGCATTGTTCAACCAACGTAATATGAACATCCCCTGTTAGAATGTTTAAACAGGGTTTCTAAGGTGCAGTATACTTCAGAGGACATTTAATTAGCTACCATAACAGAGTGTAGAGATTTTTAGTACATCTTTTCCTTCATGTTGGACCTCCACAGACCTCTGTAAACCCACTTCTCTTTCACTACAGCATAATAATTTGGGAAAGGAATTCAGAGAATTCCCAAGGAAGAATTCACACTGCAAAATTATGAAAGTTAATCTAAAACATTAGTAACAAATCAAGAAAAGAACAAGGTTCTGGTGCTGCTGTGGTTGCTGTATGTGTGTATATCTGTATGAGTTCTCATTAGTGAAAATTCACCAATATTCAGCTATATTAACAACATAATTAGTATGTACAATTTTAGTTTTATTTTTCATCATGATGTGCATTTCCACATACCCCCCAGTGAATACACTATTCCTCTTCCCCTTTTTCCATTTTACTTTTAATAAAACTGATACATTTCCAGTATATATCTTACTACTAGGAAAAGCTACATGTACAGGTTTATTCCTAAAGGAACCTTCCCACCACTCATTTTTTTAAATGTAATTTTGTTCTTATTACATAGCTGAATGTTTTGCTTTATGACTGATTTTTAAAATGTCATTCAAAAGCATTTATATGATTTATGCCATTTAGTAGTCCCAGGGTTTTCTTTCCAAAACCTATGGAGGTAAATTCTAAAGTCACTGTGCAGTGGTAATAATACAGCAAGAGTCTCTAATTTCTTATGGATAGAATCAAGAAGCCTCAGCTTCCTGGCATCTGTCCTCCTGCCCTGTGTTCTTCCTGCCCTGTGTTCTGATCACAGCAAGACTTGTCCAGATACAAAAAGATCATGAGAATAAATGGGTCAACAAAAGATATGGTGCATTAGATCATTCACAAGTGAAGGATTAAACCATTTTTGTGAGAGTTGGCATCCCTGAAGTCTGTGAACCCCCATCATCCCCTTACACAATCAAATAAAAAGTATAACAAGCTTAGGTAGTAGTTTGTTCATCCTTGAACAAACCCAAAGCCAAGGAAAGTCTAATGTTCAGCATCTGAGCAGAAGGCATCAACATTTGGTACACAGCCAACATCATCTATAAATAATCAGCAGGACTGAGCATTCTCTTGAGGGTCCCTGAAACACATGAGCCTTGGAGAGTGATTGGGTATCTGCATTAAGAAGAGCATTGGTGCTGGTGATACCAGAGTTCTTTTCAGAGGCACACAGGCTTTCACGGTGAAGCTCTTTCCCATCCACAATTGTCTGCTCTGGATTATCCCTCGTTGATTTCCCAGCACACTAGGATGCTTTTCAGCTCATCCTCCAGGTAGTGTACAGAGTGATCATTTGGAATAAATACTATCAGTATGATGTTTCCCCAACACTCTTTCTTAAAACATTTTGCTATCTTAACATTGTTCTTAGAAGAAAGATTGAAATCAGAAACTTGGCCCACAAGGCCTTTTTCTCCTCTCTACCAATTGTATGGCATATTCTTATAATCTTATATTGTATTCTCCTATTCTTATAATTTTTCTTTTTATTATCCTTTAATCTTTTCAATTTTACTTTCTCCTTATGCTCCTGGGCCCTTGAACATCTGTCTCACCATGTCCTCATTGCCTGGGTTACATAATCTCCACATGGCTCATGACTTTGCTTTGCTCATAATCTCCACATG